>NC_049213.1:8015109-8197609 GCF_013347855.1 Anguilla anguilla
TGTGTGTATGTGTGTGTGTGTGTGTATATGTGTATGTGTGTGCTTGTGTGTGTGTGTGAGTGTGTGTGTATGTGAGTGTGTGTGTGTGTGTGTGTGAGTGTGTGTGTATGTGAGTGTGTGTGTGTGTGTGTGAGTGTGTGTGTGTGTGTGTGTGTATGTGTGTGTGTGTGTGTGTGTGAGTGTGTGTGTGAGTGTGTGAGTGTGTGTGTGTATGTGGGTGTGTGTGTGTGTGTGAGTGTGTGTGTGTGTGTGTGTGTGTGTGTGTGTGTGTGTGTGTGTGTGTGAGTGTGTGTGTGTGTGTGTGTGTGTGAGTGTGTGTGTGTGTGTGTGTGTGTGAGTGTGTGAGTGTGTGAGTGTGTGTGTGTGTGTGTGTGTGTGTGTGTCTTCATATTGATTCCTCTCCCTTATGAAACCTGCAGTGGGCTCAGCAGTCAGGAACACTCTTTTGCTGATTGTTTCAAGATTGGCCCATAATTTTGACATGTCATTGGAAATCTATGAGGAACTTCCAAAAGTTCATTTGGAATTGTGTTTATTATTCCCAGGTGGTGTGTGTGTGTACGCTGGGGATCGATGCATTTGTTCATTATGAAACAGTGCTCAGAACTGCTTCTCTCTCTTTCTCTCTCTTTCTTTTTTTCCCATTCCCCTTCCTTCCAACTCTCTCCTCAACTTCTCTCCCTTTCTCTCTTTCCACTCCCCCCCCCCCCTCCCTCTCCGCAGTTCCTAAGGTGCTCTGAGCAGCAATATTCCAGCTTGCTTCCCGCTCAGTCTCTGGTGTGCTCTGAAGTCTGAGGGCGGCTCTGCTTTCCAAGCTCCACTTGATTAAGGTGGCAACAAAAAAAAACTGCCCAGTAATCAAAACCAAGACAAATGCACGGATTGGGAGATGTGTGATCACGCCACCAGGAACGGATAAAGACAGGACTGCGTTTCTTAAAATGTCACGAGCGGTATTAAAGGGCAAGTCCCAACCCCACCGAACTCCACCCCGGCGAGGGTTTTTATTACAGATGGATCCGGGGATCGTTTTTCAGAGCAAACGATGGATGAGTCTGAAGGAAAAAGCGTCCGCTCCAGGTGAAAAGCACAGCTGAGCGCCATGCAGGTTTCCGCCTTGCGGCTCATCTGAGGATCCAAATGAAGTGCATATTGACTAATTAATACACGGGGAAAAACAGATGAGGAGGCAGAATGCCAAGTGTTATTTTATCATACTCCTAGCATGGAGATCGACCATTGTGTTAGCTTAAGTTGTTTTTAATTTTTTAATTTTTTTAATTTATTTTAATAATTATATATTCCTGTATTTTTTTTGGATGAGTAACCAGCATGAATTTTGGAATTTCCTCCCACAGAAAGGTATTTAGGAGTCTTGTTCCGAATCTCTTGGCAATAAATAAAGAAAATAAATAAATAAATAAATAAATAAATAAAAAGTTCAGGAAATAGATTGTGGTGTGGCCCCTTGCAGCAGATGCATTTGATAACTTATTTGTAGCGATGTTCCCTGACGGCCCCGTCGATAGCTTATCTTCTGCCTGTCGTTTGCAATCGCGTGCGAGTACGTCAGAGCTTCCGTTCCCGGCACTCACCCCGCCCCACAAAGCAGCACGTCCTGTCCTGTGCAGGGGGGCGGTGCCAAAGGTGGGCCCAGGACAGGGAATCCACACACACACGCAAACACTCTGCCCGACCGCACTGTGCTACTGTACGTAATCGGGCCTTTTAAAATGTGCTTTGGGCAGAGAAAAAATAATAATGGGATTCACACCAAAGCCAGAGTGATTTTATAGAGGACATCCAGCCAAAAAATCATCCTCAACACAAAAGTTTAGCCTCATACATTAGCCCATAACAAAGAAAATGTACACAGCGCCACCCCCAAATAGTGATGTCGCCTACATCCTCTCCTTTCCTTCCACGGATGTTATTGCGGTTTGAGACAGCTTCATAAACTGTGTACACGGTCGCGTTCTACACGCGTATGGATGGTGCTTCACCGTTCGAAGTAAACACCGACTGCGTGAACTGGTGTGCCCTATTTTTCTGTTCGAGGGACAGCAAGTTTTGAGCGTTTTCGGGAAGCGAAGAAGCTGTGCTATTTCAGCGAAGCCCTGCAGTTGTAAAGGGAACGTAAATAAATTAGAGAATCGTAGGATCGCATGGCGCTCGAGCGTCGGGAGGTTTCCGCCGCGGCGGCTCTTCCCGTTTGGAGTTCATTCATCATCAGAATTAAAAATGCTTTCATTTAACGGTGTCTAAATCGCAGGAGGATAACAGGATTCCATTGGACACGTTTTTAAAAAAAAAAACAATACATCACTATATTTTTACTGTAATGCCTTGGCTGTGCGCAGGGTCCATCGGTTAATGAATAATAAATAAGAATAATAACTTCGTTTATACTGCGTTTTTCAGGCTGGTGCCCCCAATGCTCTTTAAACAGGGGCTCGAGAGCACGCAGCACTATTTAAACGCAGAAGATACGGGTGATAGAAGGGCAAAAACAACATAAATACGCCGAGCTGAAATGAGACGGTCTAATTTCTAATAACGAAAACATAAAAATAAGATGAAAATGCAATACGAGAAATAAAATAAAAGTGAGGAAAAAAATTGTGAAGGCTTGCGAAGCCTCGCGTAAAGGCGCTTTGTGTGCGGGGACGTGCGAGTGCGGAACACCGTCAGACCGCGGGGCGGGGCGGAGACCGCACCCGCGCGGGACCGCGGAACAGAAACCGCACGCATGCACGCGGGAATTCTGCTGCCCCCGCGTTCTCGTTGGACGGTGGGACGCGGATGAGCCCTTTCCACACGCGCCGTCGCCTGCCGCCGCCGTCGGTTACGGGCTGCGAAGGGAACGGCGGGAGAGTGGCGGGAGGGCGCGGGACGCGTTCGGCGGAGGCGGAGGTGATTGCGTTCGTGTGGCGTTTCGGCGCATTATCGAGTATCGATCGGGGGAGCTGCTCTCCTGATGGGGTTCTGCTCTGTGGGCGAACGCGGCCCTGTGACTGACTGGCAGGCTGGGTAATTACGTGTCTGAGGCGTGTCAATCGCATCGACGTGAGGAGGAGGAGGAGGGGCCGGGTCATGATGACACGCGCGTAATTTGTGAGCGGATGCTGATCTTCGACGGTCCTGCAAGCGTGATGGGGAGGAGTGGAACGGGGGGGGTTATTGTTATTGGGGAGATATTGCTGGTGCAAACACCAATGCAACACTTCCACTGCTCAAATACTACAGAGCGCAGAAGCACTAGTGCAGCATGGTTTACACCACTGCTGGCTGCTGATCAAGGATATCATTTAAATGCAAAGAAGGAAGACTTGAGAGAATATGTTGCTTATAATCAATGTTTTTCATTTCTCTTTATTAAAAAAAATCTAATTAAATTCTGCTGCAATGTTAAATGCAGTTTTAGATCACGGTTTCATCGTGTTTTTGGCAGGTGAGGGTTGGGGAGCATATTCCTTCTACAACCAGGATAGGCATGTTTTTGAAATACATTTTCATGCATTCATTATACTGTTTTTTTGCTTCATTTTTATAGGGTTCTGTGCAACCTACCCCTCCACCATTTCGACTTTATTTGGGAGCCATTTTGTAACTAGACAGATTGCCAGCCTCTCATGAAGGGCAATAAATGTTATGTAAATGAGAAATATTTTGTGACCTCCAATGGTTTTGCAGCCAAAATAAGAGGTACATTTTTTGTTATGTTTTGGGGGAAGATTTTGGGCATACATTCCACCACTAAGTGCCATGCCCAGCGGAGACTACGCCCCCCTGACAACACAATCTGTGCAATATCCCATGATGCTTTCTGCTGATGTACTCTCAATAAGGGAGACTCATAACTACCCCTGTCTGTTTGCCTCAATTCAATTTCTTGGCTTAGACTTCCCAATAGAGGGTCTATCATTTACATATTAGGCAATTGCCTTCTGTCATGTGACTGGGAGCTGAGGAGAATTTATCTTGCTTTGTGCACGAGGGTGAAGGTGACAGAACCCGACAAAAAATTAATCGCCACTCTTAAGAGGTGTCCTCCAAGCCATGTGACTGAATTTGGAAATATTGGCGGCATGAAACATTTGGGCAGTGGCTGTTTCTTTCTGCGGTGCCTGTGCGGTGTTGATGGATTATTATTTAGTGAGCGTAATCCCGTGGCTCTTTTAATGGAGAAGCCTCCTGCACCCTGGTCTGCTCCAGCTCGCTGATTGTTTTTCTTTCCATGGCACATTTAGATGATGGATAGCCGCACAATGAAGGTTGTGATGGATGAGTTCAAACAAAAAACAAAGTATACTCACATTGACACACGTAGGCATAGCCCCACACACTCACACACACACACACACACACATAAATGCACACTTGCGCATATCTGCACATATACTCACACACACACACACACACACACACGTACGCTCACACACACACACACACACATAAATGCACACTCGCACACACATGCACACACTCACACACAGACACACTCGCAAACACATTTATTTTTTGACATATGGCTTGTGATTAAAATATTTATTTTTGTCTCAAGTTCATGAACGATGATGCATTGTTACAGTGAGGATGAGACCTGCGGTGCTGAACATCAGACTGCGAGCCATGTAGTTCCTGGAGACGCTCTTTTGGCCCATATTAACCGTCTCCAAAGCAACAGATTTTAAAAACCCTCACCGTGGACACAGCATCCCCAGCACATACACACAGCTGATCCCTAATCACAGAAATGGAATATGCTGAGATCATATTGAAAAAAAAATGTTATAGTGCAACACATCACAATATATTGGCAAACACACTGCATTCATGTGTTGCACTATAGCACTTCAACCTGATATTTATCATTATATTTTCAAAAAAAGTCCATACATGTCAATATTTTCCCATATATCCCATTTGGCTCTGAATCCTCACAGAGTAGCCAGAGCCTTATAGCCACCTTTGAGCCCCAGAAACATAATTTGCAGCGCTGCAGGAGCGCACTGAAGTCATGAGTGCACGGCAGGGCTTTATTGTGAAGAGCCCTCTCCTGTTTCTCATTTCCCAGGCTGCGACGGTGGCGTGTAAAACAAGGATAATAACAGAAGAGAGAGATGTGCCGTTCGGCTCCGGCCCCCCCTCTGCACGGAGGTGAGCACTCAGCTTAGCATCTCGCCGTAACGCGTCCCGCGATTCTGTGTGCGCGCGGTGGCGGCGTCGGACGCGGGCCGCGTTTGACGGGAGGCGGGAGAGACGTAAAACCTCCGCGGCCTGAAATGTGCTGGACGCCCGTGACGAGGTGTTCGAAATTCGGAGTATCGGCGAAAGGCTCGAAAGAAAACGCGAGGCAACCTGTAAAACTGGGGGGAAACGAGCCACGTTTCAAAGAGTGTATATGGTAAATGGACTGCATTTATATAGCGCTTTTATCCATAGCGCTTTACAATTGATGCCTCTCATTCGCCAGAGCAGTTAGAGGTTAGGGGTTAGGTGTCTTGCTCAAGGACACTTCGACATGCCCAGGGCGGGGTTTGAACCGGCAACCCTCCGACTGCCAGACAATCAGTCTTACCTCCTGAGCTATATCAGCCCTCAAAAATCGCATCTCCAGCCCAGTCAGGCAGGTACAGGCAAAAGCCTGAGGGAGTATTCCTCCACAGCCCCCCTGCCAAAGATTCAAACCTGTAGCCCCTGTTTGCTTGTCCGCCATTGAGCCCATGAGGTTCCAACAACGCACTAAACCCTGCCCTCTCCATGCATTAGAAGATGGCAGATAACATGCGTACCTTTGATAATAAGCTACCTGCGATGGCCTCACCCTTGACGATGACCCTTTGCTCTGAGTGGCCCAATGAGGATTTAAAGAGATTAGAAGGGCCAAAAGGCTAAGTGTGTGTGTGTGCGTGTGTGTGTGTGTGTGTGTGTGTGTGCGTGTGTGTGTGTGTGCGTGTGTGTGTGTGTGTGTGCGTGTGTGTGCGTGTGTGTGTGTGTGTGTGTGTGTGTGTGAAAGACTGTGAAGGACGGGCGAGAGCAGGTCTCAGTTTGGGGACTCCCCATTAGAGGCAGCAGCCGCCAACATACCGCCAAAAATCGCGGCGCCCGGCCCGCCCTGGCCCAGATGGGGCCCCGCGAGGCGAGAGGAGACGGGGGGGGGGGGGGGGGGGGGGGGGGTAACGGGCTCCGTAACGGCGGGACTGGAGCCCACGGCCCTCCCGCCTCGTCCCTGTCTCCCCAGGGCTCCTTCTGGGGCTGCTTCTCCTTGTCCTGTCCTCTGAAAGCAGACGGCTTCTCTCCAACCCCCCCCCCGGTTCCCCCCGCTCCGCGCACCTGTCCTGCCACTGTGGGCCTGTAAACGGAGAGAAAAACAGGGGCACAGCACTCACTGGGGGAAAGGAACAAAAAAAGAAAAGAAAAAAAAACATTCTTCGCTCCTGTTGTGAACCGCTTGGAATTCTGGAAGGAATTTCGACTAAATAAGCGCTCAAATATCAAGCATCACATTTCTGTTTGAGTATTTTCCATGTCTGCGCACATAGTTACGTTTTTATTTATCTGTTGCTCTCTCAGCCTCACAGTTTTGGTTCTTACATTACCTGCAATAAAACACAAATCCAGTTCGATAGTGTTCCTTGGATGTATATGATCAGGCAGTGTAGTGTTCTACGGTTGGTATAACAGTGAGTACTGAACAATGAAATTACATTAAGATAGTATTAAGACTTACATTAGTTCATTTTAGACAAATGACCTATGTCTGGAGACATGTTTGTATCATGTAGGGAACTGAAGTGACTAAAGTTGCTTTAAAATAGCTAAATAAAACCATAGGTTTATAACCAGATTGCACAGTGTGCCATTGTTTTGGCAGCTAAGTGCTTTTCATTCAGTAGCTTATTTTTGCTTATCATTGATTTTCTCTCATTAAATTTGCTGCTGTTCTGTATGACAGACAATTTTTGTACAGGTCCCATATCGCAGCAGGAGTTTGAGTATTGTTATACAACTTGAGAAAAGTGTTGCCATTTACTAAAGTTGACTTTGTGGTCAAGTTTAGTAAATTTAGAAACCCACCATTGATTGTTTTTCTTTTCTGAAAATTAGGACAATAACTTTTCTGAATCTTTAATCTAGCTACTTTTTTTTACCACTCACAGGAGAGCTGCAGGACCAGGGACAGCGCTGGCCCCACTCACAGGAGAGCTGCAGGACCAGGGACAGAGCTGGCCCCACTCACAGGACAGCTGCAGGACCAGGGACAGCGCTGGCCCCACTCACAGGAGAGCTGCAGGACCAGGGACAGAGCTGGCCCCACTCACAGGAGAGCTGCAGGACCAGGGACAGCACAGGCCCCACTCACAGGACAGCTGCAGGACCAGGGACAGCACCGGCCCCATTCACAGGACAGCTGCGGGACCAGGGACAGCGCTGGCCCCACTCACAGGGAGCTCATTTACCTACAGACTAGAGAGTATCTAATACTGTGTCAAACCTGAAAGGATGTTCATCGGATGGGCAACTCTTTTTATACAAATGAAATCATATAAATTTGCTTTTAACAAATTTCCCCCCGTTTCTTTTGTCTTTTGATCGAGTTAATTTCTTTTATCATCAGCCTTCTCCCCTGCACGCAGTAAAATGTGGTTTTAATTCATCGCTAATACAAATTAATCCCATATACAAATTAATCACGTATATGAATTAATCGCTGATACGAGTCCAAAATTGTTCAAATTTTGGTTGAATGTTCATGCTTTCAGCTCATACCCCCACTGTTACATCTGCTAGCTCCTTTTGATGCAAAGAGCTGGATCTCATTTATTCCTGCACGTTTCATGCATTTGTCTCATTGCAGATCCATTTCTGATGTTGTGGCTCAATTAAATTTCTGCAACCATGGGCACTTTTAAAGACTTGTGCATTATTCAATAACAGAATCGTGTTAGCAGGAAAGAACTATAAAGCATATGGGTGAACGTTTATGAATATCATTTACACACTGGTCATGGTACTGGTGATTTATTAGGTAAATTTGCCTGATTCCCTGTTCAGTGTTTTCTGGTTATGTTAGCCACTGGGGTCCCATAAAACAATGGCAGCAAAGCGTTCCTGCGTTAATGAATATTTATTCACGTTTATTAAGTTGTTGTTTTCCATGTTTTGACCGTAAATGCAGACCATATTACCACATTAATCCATACGGGCCGCCTGTAAGAATTAAGCAGTGTGGTTCTGCCCGGCGGTGAGCTTTGATTGGCTGCCGCTCCGCGATTTGGCTGGGGCTCGTCTCCGGGTACTTGCCGTTAACGTCTGTTGGGCGTTTCTGTCACCTAAATGGCCAGAAATCACAGATTTCATTACATCAAAGACTGTTATGTGGTAAACTGAGAAGAAATATCAATACCAGTACTGTGTGTTATAAAAAATACAACATGCTTCCCGCAGTTATGTTATAACATCGGTCCAGGGGAATGATGCCCATGTGATTTAATAGCAGTATGGTAATCATTCTGAAACAAGGCCCTTTGTTACTTTAAAACAAAATAAACACATTTAAATATTTGAATATTCAAATTCTTCTAATCACGTTTCCCATTAAAATTCCTTTTGGATATCAGCTTCAATAAACACTAAAGGTTACAGGCACGCTTCCGCATTTCAGATTCTCTTTTTTTTTTTGGCATTATGGGAATTGTTTTTTTTTTTTAAACTCAATGTGAACACTAAACTGATGATATGAACTGGAGCCGATGTGTACGGTGCGGAAAATGATGGTGATTTACATGCATTACGTTTTCGCACGCCAGGTCTTTCGGCACGCTCTCATACCCACATTGGTCAGCTGACTCTCTAGGACTGCGGTATCTGATCATATCATTTAGCATAATTTTATATAACGGGATATTTCTCCCGCGCGCAAATGGCTCTGTATCTTTTGATGTTGCACTAGAGAAAAGCAACGCTGCAGAAAATGAACCTTGGTTCTTCATGTCCCAGTTAAAACGTAAAGTTAGTCCCATGAAGACCAGAGGTAATTTAGCGGCGCGTTTGCAGAGCCACTTCCTAGTTCCCTGGAATAGAAACAGGAACTTTCCCAACAGGTCGAAAATGAATAAGAGAAAAAAAAAACAGACACCGTGCTGACATATATGTACACCTGCAGGTCAGGTAAAAGAGGCTGACGTCTCAGGACAAAAGGAAAATATCACCACTGTGACTTTTCCACTGTCGCGTGACGCACTGTGCAACGTCTTTAAATGCACGCAGATAACTGAGCGGATGTAACCAGCATCGTGATCACCCCCCTTCCTGCTTTATGCCAGCTGCAGTCCTAAAAATAATAATAATAATAAAAAAAAGCTAAGGGGCGTACTTTGAGGTACACGACCCAAACAATAACAAAAGCCCCAGTAATGACAGCGCGCCATAAACTCAGCTGCGAAACTTCAAAAGGGCTGTAAACTTGAGGAAGGTAAAACGGCGCGTCTCAGGGGAAGGTGTTAAACCGGAAAGATTTAAAAGAAGCTGTAGAGGTTCCCGGCAGGACGCCGCGCGCAACGACTCTGACATGAAAAAGACACTACGCGAGCGGTGGGAAATGTTCACAAAACACCAAACGGGGTTTGTATCTTTATTTATGTATTTTTATATATTTTTAGTTAATACATAAAAAATAGCACTTAAAAAGTTATCTGAGAATGCATCACCATCAGCAGTGCAATCCGCACTTAGTGACGTGGATGTGTTCCTTGGCTCTTCTTGGGGCTGGGTATGTTGCATATGCAGCTCAGTTTCAATAGGGTTGCACTCCGCAGGAAACTTCGGCGGATCAGAAAGCCAGTAAATCCAAAGCAAACAGAAACCAGCGTTAGATAAAGCATGCCGGCATAACCCAGTCCCCATACACACCACACACAGAAACAGGAATTCTAAGAAGTCAGTTCCCCAGTGTAGTATGAAAGTACTGAGTTTAAATCAAAAGAACACGTTTCAACACCTTCGCTCCACTCCAACGCTGCAGAAGGAGGTTACCGGGAGACGAGCTCTGGGAATCGCACACATTAACAGCCTTTTCAGCTCTTTAATATCTTAGGTTAGGGGCAGGGTTCGCTTAATAAATGTTTTAACATTTTTTTATAAATGCATTAATAGAGTGGGCTGAAGGAGACGTTTTGTAATCGCAGAAATTAAGCAATCAATGTCACGCTGATCCCCAGTTTTAGTGTCACCCCACACAAAGCTGATAATGCGCAGAGCAGCTCGCCACAGGTCTGAGCTGAAATCCAGACTCAACACAAGGTGTTAAGCAGCAGACTTAACACAGTACTCAGCACACACTGAGCTACAGGGGCAGTGGCGACTGCACTGGCTGAATGGCCTATTCTCTGAAATGTAAAATACTTATTTTCCTTTCAAAGACAGTTGGAAAAGATGACTTACCCAAATGTTTTAGCCATATCGACCCTCGGATATTATCAGGACAAATGTACTAATCTATGGATGCTGTAGTCATAGTGACCCTTGGATACTGACAGGACAAATGTACTAACCTACTGATGCTGTAGCCATAGTGACCCTTGGATATTGACAGGACGAACGTACTAACCAACTGATGCTGTAGCCATAGCGACCCTTGGATATTGACACGACGAACGTACTAACCTACTGATGCTGTAGCCATAGCGACCCTTGGATAATAACAGAACAAACGTACTAACCTAGTGATGCTGTAGCCATAGCGACCCTAGGATAATAGCAAGACAAATGTACTAACCTACAGATGCTGTAGCCATAGCGACCCTTGGATAATAACAGAACAAACGTACTAACCTAGTGATGCTGTAGCCATAGCGACCCTAGGATAATAACAAGACAAACGTACTAACGTACAGATGCTGTAGCCATAGCGACCCTTGGATAATAACAGGACAAACGTACTAACCTACAGATGCTGTAGCCATAGCGACCCTTGGATAATAACAGGACAAACGTACTAACCTACTGATGCTGTAGCCATAGCGACCCTTGGATAATAACAGGACAAACGTACCAACCTACTGATGCTGTAGCTATAGCGACCCTTGGATAATTACAGGACAAACGTACTAACCTACTGATGCTGTAGCCATAGCGACCCTCGGATATTGACAGGACAAACGTACTAACCTACAGATGCTGTAGCCATAGCGACCCTTGGGTAATAACAGGACAACGTACTTACCTACTGATGTTGTAGCCATAGCGACCCTTGGATAGTAACAGGACAGACGTACTAACCTACTGATGCTGTAGCCATAGCGACCCTCGGATATTGACAGGACAAACGTACTAACCTACAGATGCTGTAGCCATAGTGACCCTTGGGTAATAACAGGACAACGTACTTACCTACTGATGCTGTAGCCATAGCGACCCTTGGATAGTAACAGGACAAACGTACTAACCTTCTGATGCTGTAGCCATAGCAACCCTCAGATATTGACAGGACAAACGTACGTAGAGTATCTGGCCAGTTTGTGAATGGCTGAGTCGGTTCTAATGAAAGTGAGGAGACCAGGTTCACCGCAGGCTTGGAAATGTCTCCATTTCTTTTTCCGCGTAGTTGGTGTCCACGTCAGATGACGTAAGGCACCTAGGAAATGCTTTCTAAACTGTGATTCCCTAGATCTCAGAATGGCCAATTTTTATTTCAGCCCATCTTGTAGCAGTAGCCTACTGTAGATGTGCATATATACACATAGAGCGCTGTCCTCTTGTGTAAGCCATGGATCCATCATAGGCTACTGTTTCAGTGACTACCTGCACATCCATCCTGAACACCTCCTCTCCTTTTCTCTCTTTCACTCTCTAGCAACAACACACGTTCTACACATTCTGAGTCAGCTAGCAGCAACACACGTTCTACACATTCTGAGTCAGCTAGCAGCAACGCACGTTCTACACATTCTGAGTCAGCTAGCAGCAACGCACGTTCTACACATTCTGAGTCAGCTAGCAGCAACACACGTTCTACACATTCTGAGTCAGCTAGCAGCAACACACGTTCTACACACTTTGAGTCAGCTAGCAGCAACGCACGTTCTACACATTCTGAGTAAGCTAGCAGCAACACACGTTCTACACATTCTGAGTCAGCTAGCAGCAACACACGTTCTACACACTTTGAGTCAGCTAGCAGCAACACACGTTCTACACACTTTGAGTCAGCTCAACCAATTCAAAGGAATCCAACAA
This sequence comes from Anguilla anguilla, assembly GCF_013347855.1. Classification (NCBI taxonomy): domain Eukaryota; kingdom Metazoa; phylum Chordata; class Actinopteri; order Anguilliformes; family Anguillidae; genus Anguilla; species Anguilla anguilla. Next base: position 8,027,350 of record NC_049213.1, read on the forward strand.
AAACTGATTTAGTTTTTTTATTTTTTATTTTTTGCACCCTCGGAATAGAACCCTCGCCACCCTTGTTTGTGTTTTTTGTGTTAGTTATCTGGTTCGCCCTCGAGCCGGGCTTCCGCCCCCGATGACAGAGCGGGATAATAAACGTGCTCTTCTGGAGTCGATGAGATCTTAACCTTTACCCTCCGTCCCGGAGACGAGAAGGCAGATCCCTGCAGACCACGGCAGCGACTGTGCCGCACTTTAAGGAGACATTAATAAAACATGCGTAAATATCAGATAAACCAAGGCTGTCGCCGTGGAAAAAAAGCAGATCGTTTCTGACACAGCCAAACGCACGTTTGTCACTGCGTTTTTGGGAAATATTTTATTGCATTAATGGGGTAGTGTGCTCAACTAAGATAGACGGTATCATGAAATCATATTTCATGAAAACACGACTGAATCGACATTTGACAGATATTAATACCGGGCAGCTGTGTGTGGCGGCCGTAGTATTTGTGAAGCTGGGGCACATCGGCCAGGCTGAAGAGCTGTTTGACACTTCGCTTTAAAAAGCGTGCGGTGAAACTCTACATAACTGTGCGGAGAATGGTGTAAAAGTCAGGCAAATTATCAGGCGATGACCGTGGAAAACGGTCCGCTTGGTCTCACCGGAGGTGAAATCTCGTACAATGCTGGCACGTTGTGATGTATCCTAAAGGGAAAAGTGGAAAATGTAAGACGTGTCCGGGCAAAGTCTACCTCTGTTGCGAATGTCATATTTTTTTATTATGAAAAGACACATTTTTTTTTCCACATATTGCTGGGACTGTAAGGGTTGGATATATTACTCTGATCTCACCTTAAGAGCCAGTCTTTGGTTCCATTATCTTAATATGTGTCACAGTCACTTTAATAATGTACTACTGTAATGTCTTAAGGCTTTTTATATCGGTTGAAATTTTATCTTCCTGCCAGGCAAACGTGGTCATAAGCTTATGAGTGCATATCTAGTGCTGAAAGTGTTATTTCAATTTGTGTTTTTATTTGTACATTTTGTGAATTAAATTATATATATATATATATATATATATATACACACACACACATATATATATAATATATTATATATATATATACATTTCTTATTTTATTTTATTTTTTGGTACATAATCATAAGAAAGACTTGGATAGTTGCATTCCAAGATCAATGCACTTGATCTTTGAAAGTAAACCACAGTCCCTGCAGCACCATACATTATTCATTTCAGTATCAAGCTTTTGCCTCGTTTACATCTTTTTCAACTGTCAAGACTGGATGCAAACTAATCTTGGCTCAGAAGAGAAGCAAGGCACTAATTAAAACATTTTCACGCTGGTTTAGACAAGGGAAATTTTGGACTATTTAGCCTCTCCTGTTAATTATTTGAGAGATATCGATGAATCAAAGGCTTTGACTGAGCCAGATGCTCTCCACCCCCGTCCCTGTTCTGTGAATTCCACACACCTTCTGCCTCCCTCTCTCCCTCCCTCCCTCTCTTTCTTTCTCCCTCAATCTCTATCAGCATCTCTCTGTACCTCTCTTTCTCCCTCTCTCTTTCGCTTCCTCTCTTTCTCTCCCTCTCTCTCTCTTGCTCTCTCTCTCTCCCTCTCTCTCTCTCTCTCTCCCTCTCCCTCTCTCTCCCTCTCCCTCTCTCTCTCTCTCTCTCTCTCTCTCTATCGCACATGAATCTGAACAGTTCCCCCATTAGCAGACCATTTATCACCAATTAAGTTTGAAAAGTTTACACATGCTGAGTCCTCCCTTCCTGCCGTGGATGTTGAAATTGCTGATGTGAGGTGTTCTGGTCCCACACACTCCAGGGCTGGGAGATGTGTGCGAGGGGGGATGGAGGGGCTGCTCATCCCGTGTAAAATACTGCAGCGTCCCTGGCTCCCGCCAGCCCATCCCCAGGCCAGAGAACAGAGTTACAGTACCCATTAGCCTCAGCCAAGCTCGCGTGGGCGTGTTTTATGTAGTGTAGACACCTCCTGTTATTGTTTTCTGCATGGAAATGCACATCCTTTTTTTTTTTTTTTTTTTTTTTTTTTTTTTGCTTTGCCCAGTAATTTTCCATCGACGCATTCTGCTTGTGACAGTATATCAGGCTCTTCCTGTGTGAGCTCGCTATGTTATGCGCGTTGCAGTTCGGAATTGCAGTTCGGAATTCGAACCTGCTGAAACCCGAGTTCATCCCAGGGGCGACATAGCTCAGGAGGTAAGAGGGTTTGTCTGGCAGTCGGAGGGTTGCCGGTTCGATCCCCCGCCCTGGGCGTGTCGAAGTGTCCCTGAGCAAGACACCTAACCCCTAATTGCTCCCAACGAGCTGATTGGTGCCTTGCATGGCAGCCTTTCACTGTGAGTGTGTGTGAATGGGTGAATGAGAGGCATCAATTGTAAAGCGCTTTGGATAAAAGCGCTATATAAATGCAGTCCATTTACCATTTAATACATATTAATTTGGGGGAGTTTTGGCATCAGGTCAAATTTTCATCACATAACCATAGATACTTAAATTTACGTAAATAGTGAAAATCTTATGTTTGTTACGTTGTGTCAGTGGAAGGTATGGGAGTTTCTGGTGTGATTTATTGTGCCCAAGAGAGCAGGTTGCTAGTAGCTTGTTTTTTTTTCCAGTGGTGATGATCTGTTGCTCAGATTCACTGACCTCGGGGGTTTCACCTTCAGGCCTCACTGCACACACAGGCAATATCTGAAAACTGAAACACTGGTTCGGGTATTTGTTCTGCAATCTGACTGATGGATGGATGGATGGATGGATGGATAAAAGTTGGTCTATATGGCAGTGCTTGGTATTCACTAGCGGAACACGGGGGGATGTGGTTTGGGAGGTGGAGACTACACTGGCAGGAGTCACGTGTGTTACTGAAGGAACAGGCGCATCAGTCGCCATCGTCTGCTCTGCACCTATAGCCCCAAGAGAAGAGTGTGGTGTGTTTGTGTGTGCGTGTGTGTGTGTGTGTGTGTTTGTGTGTGGTGTGTTTAGGTGTGAGTGTGTGTGTTTGTGTGTAGATGTGTAGGTGTGTGTGCGTGTGTATGTGTGTGTAGGTGCATGTGTGTGTGTATGTGTGTGTGTAGGTGCATCTGTGTGTGTGAGAGAGAGATAGAGCTTGAATGGGTTTCTAAAACCACAGAGTTAACTTTTAAAAACATTTTGAAAAATATTTAATAATTCAAATTTCACAAATTTGAATGTACAGTGCCCTCCAAAAGTATGGTAATGGTTGAGTGAAATGTTTTTTAAAATGGTAAAACATATGGTAGAGGCCAAAAGTATCAAGCCACCTGTGGGTTTAAAAAAAAAGAACCTTAAGAAGAGAAGAATTCAGTTAATATATGTGCATTTATTAAATAACAACCCAAAGTATAAACTTTTTAATTTTTATTTCTCCCTAAAAGATGAGTTTTACATAAAAAATAATCTTAGACACGACTTTCCTCAAAATAGCCTCCTTTGGCTTCAATTACAATTAACCAAATTATTGGAGGGGTAGTTAAATTGACTGAAATATCTTATCAACCTTAAGTTTTTTTTTTTTTTAAACCAAAGGTGGCCTAATTCCATTAGCCTGTAGAGTAAGTAAAACAGGCACTAAAGCTGAAAGAAATATGACAAAGAAGAAGGCTTAGATGCGGGGCCAAGTAAACATAATGCGGCAAGGTTATTACCCACAAGACACTGCAAAGAAGCTTAAGATTTCTAGGTGCAGTGTTCAGTACACACTCTGGATCTGGATCTTTCTGGTCTTCTCCTGTTAACTTCACTGCCCATCAATACTGCACCTGGAAAGCTTCTTTGAATTTTTAAGTAAAATTAATCTTTTTGTGTTATTGTAGGTAGAAATTGAATGTTGTTTTTTTGTTTGTATTTTTGTTAGTCAATAAATGTTCATATATGTTAACTGAATTCTTCTCTATCTAGTTTTTTTTTATTATTTATAAAAAAAATTAATGTACAGGTGGCCTACTACTTTTGGCCTGTACTGTATATAAATACCATGAAATAAAAGCTGTCTGTACTTTCTCTCATATGCATCTTTTGACCTAAATTCAAAATGTCTCAAGTATATCACAAAAATAAGAAATTTCACTCTCTGGATCTAATGCTTTTGGAGGGCACTGTAAGCGCTGTAGGGAAATGAGCCTGACTGTACAGCCTGCCAGTGACTGTCAGCCCTGACACGCCTCGCGTTCATTAGCTTTTTGTTATGACGCGAGGTGCAATGTAAACCTGGAGAACTCGACGTCTGTTACCATGTTATTTCCCAAAAGGAATCTAAATTTAAATACACTGAGGGGATCGCACTCTGTGCCTCTTACCGGCCCTGCTTCCGCTAAACTTTCCTGCAAATTGTGTGCTCCACAGGAACAGAAATCCTCTTGCTTTACTTCACAGGGATGTGAAGAATGCAGTGTACTGTTTTTGTGATAACCTGCAAAGTGGTGGTGGGGGGGGGGGGGGGGGTGTCATGTTTTGAAATAGGAGATTTATGATGAATATTGAATTGTTCTTTAGAGATTGAATCTGCTCTTCTCCCTTCTGTTCTAATCTGTAGACCTGCTGCTGCTGCTTCTTCCCCCAGGACTGAAATAGCCAGTCATGTTTAATCAGTGTTCACTGCTACTGTTTATATCAGCAATGCTACTGTTTATATCAGCACTGCTACTGTTTATATCAGCGCTGATACTGTTTATATCAGCACTGATACTGTTTTTATCAGCACTGCTGTTTATATCAGCACTGCTACTGTTTATATCAGCACTGATACTGTTTTTATCAGCACTGCTGTTTATATCAGCACTGATACTGTTTATATCAGCACTGCTACTGTTTATATCAGCACTGATACTGTTTTTATCAGCACTGCTGTTTATATCAGCACTGCTACTGTTTATATCAGCACTGATACTGTTTTTATCAGCACTGCTGTTTATATCAGCACTGATACTGTTTATATCAGCACTGATACTGTTTATATCAGCACTGCTACTGTTTATATCAGCACTGCTACTGTTTATATCAGCACTGCTACTGTTTATATCAGCACTGATACTGTTTATATCAGCACTGATACTGTTTATATCAGCACTGCTGTTTATATCAGCACTGATACTGTTTATATCAGCACTGATACTGTTTATATCAGCACTGATACTGTTTATATCAGCACTGATACTGTTTATATCAGCACTGCTGCTGTTTATATCAGCACTGATACTGTTTTTATCAGCACTGGTACTTTTTTTATCAGCACTACAAAAGTGGTGGCTACAGTACAAAAATCTTACCACCCGCAATCAAAATCTTACCAGCATTTGGCTGGTGGCTGGGGTTAATTTCATGCAGTGCAGCCACTGCTTTTTATGACACAGTTGGCAAGTTTTACTCATGTGCAGCACGATGAGTAGATTTGCACATGACCTGATCAACCAGTTGGGAGCGCAATGTGCAAGATGAGATGCTATAATTCAAGGTGACTGAAATCTCTGGGCAATGTTAGTGCTTATTGGAACAGTGCCTTAACAGATACCAGACCATGGGGCCCATCCACACACTGGAACAGTGTCTTAACAGATACCAGACCATGGGGCCCATCCACACACTGAAACAGTGTCTTAACAAATACCAAACCATGAGCCCATTAACATGCTAGAACCAGGCCATAACAGGATGACTGGAAGAGTGGAACATGCAGTAATATTTGATTTGGTAGTTCTTCATGCTAGCTTACTCTGAGGTTTTCAGGTATGGAACATAAATCATATGTGTTTCTACCAGGCTGCTAGCCATTTCCCTTCCCATACTGCCTTTGGGTTTATGGTTAGTCATCCATCAATCCCTCCATTATCTATACCCTCTTATTCCTGGTCAGGGTCGGCGGTGCTGGAGCCTATCCAAGCATACAGTGAGGAAGAGGCAGGTACACACCATCGACAGTTCGCCAGTTCATTGCACAGTTTGCCAGTCCATCGCAGGACACGCACACTATTCACTCACACACTCAAACCTACAGGCCATTTAGCCCGCCTGCATGTCTTTGGACTGTGGGTGGAAACCTGAGCACCCAGAGAAAACCCACACGAACACGGAGAACATGCACCACCAATCAATAATATATTCCTGAATTTTATTGTTTTATGGGGTTGGATTGTCCACATTCTTTAAAAAAGGTAGAGATAAAAAAAAAAAACAGTTTTAGAAGACAGACATTGAATTAATCAGTAATACATCCAAACAGTTGGATAAGGTTGAATTATTTTAAAAACTGTTTTTAAAAAAAAAAATTGGATTAAAAACAAGATACACAGACCCTGAAAAATCTAGCAGATTATTCCAGAAAAATTGGAGCCCCAGAGAAATATCAAACGCGATCTCAGCATTTGTGAAGCCAAAGCAATCACAGTGCTGGATTTTACTGGTAGATCTAATGTGCTATTTCCCACTGACACTCACAGGTAAACACACACCACATGCACCCCATGTCAGCGCTTGTGGTGACACCCCCAGTACGACTGCTGTTTCTCTTATATGCCACGGGTAACATATAGGCTGTAATATCGTTCCAGTGGTTTCATCGTGATTTCATATTTGGATGAGGCTTTGAAGATTTTTTGAAGTGATTGCTTCAGTTGGTTGGAGTGATTCGAAAGCTTTTGTTTCTCCTGCCACTGTCAGTTTGTTCCTGTTTCCTCCCTGGGGATTGGAGGGAGACTGTCTCACCTGAAGCACTGGCCAATCAGGTGCACCTCCTTGTCACGTACAACGGCTCAGCCAACTGTCCCTTTGGGGGGAGGCGGACTCTTCAGATGCAAAGCTGTTGTGTCAGGTATGGTTTTTTTCTTATTCTCTGTTACGCTCCACTCGTTTTTCAGTTTATTTATTTTTATTTTGAAATGTCATCTGAGGACATGTGTTTCAAAAACTGAGAATAAAGCTTATATCAAGCCCCAGTCTTTTGGCCCCTCTCTGGCTACATTTCAGTGTGCTTCTGATCTTTCCTGTTGTACTGTCACAACCCCCCCACACACTCACTCACTCTCTCTCTCTCACACACACACACACACACACACTTACAAATAGATCATTGTGGCAATAGATTCTAGGCACCATAAAGACAGAGACTCAAGACTTCCAGCACGGCCTGAGGCGAGGAACTTGCGATGTGCACGTGAGAGTACCAAATCACAGCCAAGCGTGTCTCCTTTCTCCTCTTAACAGCTTTTGTTACCATGGGAACCTTGCTAAGCAACAAGGCGATGCACTTCCTGACCGCTGAACTCTGGGTGGACTGCACGGCGGCCTGATTTCGCTGCGTCGGCGTGGGTTTCTGCTGCGTAAGAAGTTCTGCAACTGCGGTGTGCTGCTGCAGTGTGGCGCTGCATTAGAGATATGGTATGAATTAATGCACTGCACCCATAACCACACGATTGAGTAACAACATAGCGATTACATTTGACATAAAAATATCGCACTATTTTTGGCTCAAGGCACTGCGAAACATTTGCGATGATTTTACCGAAAATTTAATTTAAACTAAATGCTCGTTTATAACAGAAAAGAGATTCATTTAATTGATCATAACATGGAACATAATTAATAAAATCTTGGTAATTGCATCTGAATGTACTTGGAGTAAAATATGTTTTTTTTTTTTGGCTTTTAATTTAAATGACGAATTACCATGATCTGTAATATTTCAGCCTGAGAAACCCCTGATAGGAGCTGAGTGAATGCGCGCACATTTAATAAGAGTGTGTCACTGCGTAAAAGGGCCCCCTGTATTAATGACAGCCAGTGAGCGCTAGTTAATATGCATCCTACTGCCCGCTAATGCGCCTCCAACATTAAACTGTGCAAAATACCTCAATACATTTCTTTACAGCTCCTGCTGAACTCATTTCAATGTCTAACAAATCAGCTGAATCATTTGCTATTTTCTCATGAGGAAAAGCCCTCACCGACAAATGCAGAGACAAACAAAATAACTAAATAACGAAACAGTTTGTGCAGCCCGGTGCAAGAGGCGTACCACATATTGCAACACATATTGATCTCTATGATATTTAGTAAAAAAACAAAAAGAAATGTATTTTTCTGATATATATTGGCAGAGGTTACATAGAATATTTAGCTGTGGAAACGCTATTCCTATTCCTATTGGAATAAGCCCAACGTTTTACATTTAATTGGATTCGAAACTTGGCAATATTCTAATATGATTGCCCTTGGCAGGTTCTGGATGTGTTATTGGGAAGCCCAAAGCACTCTTTAATTTGGAAAGATGTCTTTAACATTGTCAAATTAAATAGAGTACATGTTACTTGCCAGTTCAGGCAAATGAAGAAAAACATACTTGACATACTTAACTGTCAACAATTAATTCTGAATTGAATATTGCTGTAAAATCCTTGTGGGGCTAAATAGGACTAAAAACTGTTCGACACGTGTAAGACATGAAAACACAGCCCCCATTAACCCCCCCCCCCCCCAATTCAACCTCAGGGTTGGGGCTAGGGGTTAAAGGTCAAAGGTTGGTCTTATTGATGGGAGATAGAGCAGAGTTTAAGGTCACTTCTGAGCACTTTACAGTAACGTGCAGTATTAACTGAGCATAAAACACACGCCTGTTTTTTCAGAGTGCTAACTATAATTAGGCATTACTTATAACACAGTAGCTACACTGCAGTTGCAGTTGAACCCATAAATCGCACGCTTAATGATTGTAGAAGAAGAATATTGCTGAGGATCATGGTATTGGGTCCTGCTAGTTATGTTCCCTCCGTAAGTCAGGCTTACGGCCCACGGCAGACACACCGGGCACGTGTTGGGCACGCACCGTTCACACAGGGGCCGGATGAGTCACTGTGTTGAGTGCAGTGTGCAGTGTGCAGTTTCTTCAGTGGCTGAACTCTGCTTCTTCTCAAAGTCGAGATCGTTCGATGCCCGGCTCACTTCGATGCTGCTGATAACCGAATGCTTGCGCGTCACATTAGCGTCAGAATCTATGCACATCTGACTACGTACACCAAGCCATGAACCCTCACCTTGTGAAACCTGTTCATTTTTTACTTTAATAATTATTCCTGAGAAATTCACTGGGATTATGGAATTGCTAATGCTTCTTAAAAGCTCCATCTCTGTTTTTGTTTTAAATTCTTTTGATATGAAACATTGGGAAATGACAGATGTTCACTGTTACCAGCGATTGTGTGATAGGCCAGGCTACTGCAGCTAATTAACAACCTGCCCCTAAACTCGTTCAGAAACTTTGGTCTTCACTTTACACACCAAGATGTGAAGAGGAAGATAATGGTATAAAATGAAATGTGTCTTTTAAAAAGCTAATTTACTTGCTTTTTGTGATCAATTTTTTTTTCCAAATAAAACAGCATAGACACAGAACCTACACAGTTTACATAGTATTCCTTTCGAGACTCCGCCCCCCCCCCCCCCCCCCCCCACACACACATACCCCTCCACATCTCACCTCCAGCAGGACCATGAGAAGTGCACTGTTAAGTCTATCAGTTTTAAATTCAGCATAGAAATTCTTTGAGTTTAATTGCTGTAATTGCCCACATATTTACGTTCTTTTGGCTCCAATGACATGTGCTGCAGATTGGTCCATGTATACAACAACCACAAAGCTTAGGATCCACTGATGAAACAATAGAGTGTGTGGAAATTTCCAGCATATATAGCGCTACCTTTTTTTTGGCAGCTGTAAGGCCAGCCAACAGGATATGAGTTAGGTAGGATGAAATGTTTAGATCCATAAAAACATTTAAGAGTGGTATTCTTGGTACACATGGGATACTTACAACTGTTCCAGAATTTTCCTGCCTTCGGACACTACCATAGCAGCGAATTTACTTGCTGAGTTTAAGAATGAAATAAATAAATTGCATTTGTTGATAACGACAGTGCAAGCACTGGTGCTTTAAAAATACTAGCAGGCTGTTGCTGTTCTTTACTGAGGATACAGAAACAATCATCTTTATGTTTCCCAGGATAAATGCAAAGGAATATCGCACGGAGAAAATGGCTTTTTACTATGCAGACTGTTTAAATGTAGGATCAAATCAATCCAGTTAAACTGCTCCGGTCAATTTATAGTCTTATTAGCGCCCTAAATTGTAAGTGAATTTCAGCGCAGGCTTCGGTAAGAGAAGCCTCACGTGCAGGGAGGGCCGCTACCCCCCCGCCCGCGCCTTGGAAATATCTGACGTTTCGGCTTTTTATTGAGTCAAAATCAATCAGGCTAAATGAACTGGCATCGACGAGCAGTCGGCGCGGTAGGATGAAGGATCGCGAGCCGATGTGCCGCTGTCATCTTTTCTGTCGCTCCCGGTTACCTCGAGCCCTGGCCGCTGAGGGACGGCGCCGAACGCAGGCCACGGCGCCCTCTGAAGACGAAGGGTCGCGGGGTTCAGTGCTTCAGAGCCTCAGGGGGTTCATAGTCGCGGATGTGAAGGTGTGTAGTGCCTTTCGTCTCATGGTCACACAACGCTTCCCAGTTTAAAAGCCCTGTGTAGGGTACTTATCAAAATAATTTGGCAATAATGTAATGAAAGTATTTGAAATTAATTTTACACACACTCTCTCTCTCTCTCACACACACACACACACACTTTCTCTCACACACATACCACATGCTCTGTCGCTCTCATTCTCTTATGCTGGTGCAGCACAATCCTCCACCGTTTGCATATGATTTGCATCGATTACCCGTGAGTTTGCTGCATAAGTTACACAGCAGAACGGAGTCGTGTCAGATGTTGTTTCATACTGACAGAGCGAGAGCCTCCGCCCCCTCGCCCTCCCCGCAGAGGTCATGTGGCCTGACGGCTCTGCGTCTGTAGGAAGCAATGGCCCATTGCACACGACCAGCTGGCCCCAGTTCAAATGGGTTAAATACTTTAACTCTAGATTCAAATCAAATCAAATCAAACTTTATTTGTATAGCGTTTTACAACAGTTGTCACAATACGCTTTACAGACAACCCTAGCCTAAACCCCCACAGGAGCAAGCCTAAGGCAACAGTGGCAAGGAAAAACTCCCTGTGGCAGATGGGGAGAAACCTTGGAAGGAACCAGGCTCAAGGGGGAAACCCATCCTCCTCTGGTCGGCTCAGGGTGCTGACTGGTGACCAGCATGTCAGCCAGTTTATGCACAAGATATGATATGTGATGTGGCTCGGATGATGGGTGGGGCCGGGTGGCGGTGATGGGGAACAGCAGGTGGCGGCAGATGTGGACAGGGTGGAGGCAATGACGAAGGAGGGGCTGGACCGCAGAGGTGGGGGGAGACCAGACGACTCTCGAAGCAAGTGAGCATATTAAAGACCTCTAGATCTCGGGGAATTCCCAACTCTGCGTGTTAATAAGCCAGACTTAAAATAATCTGAACAATGGGTCTTATCATGAATATTGGCAAAAAAAACAAAACAAAAAAAAAAGATTTTAACGTCTTTTTGTAGCTGTCAGGAATCTTTAAGAAATGTAAACGCATATTTATATGTCAGGAGGTGTTGTTTAGTATCATATGGAGGCAAACATATAAGTTTCCCAGGAATCCTGTGCTGAGGCTACAGTTCATCATGCTTTAACAATGCGAGCACACGGCCTGCATCGAGAAGACTATCTCCTTGTTTTACCATTCTGATTCCCGGGAGAGCCGGGGGGGGGGTTTGTGCTTCTGTCATTCAGGGGGGGGGAGTGACGGTGTTCGAGACTCGCGCGAATGATCGCCTTTCTGCGGCGGCGCTGGCGGCCGTGACGCTCTGGCGTTCAGCAACACCTTCCGGAATGTTCACACACACACACCGTCGCCAGGGCGACGAGCAGCCGCGCTCGCACAAAACACAAGCCCCCCGACGTCCTAAAAATAAATCCTTCCTCTGCCACCGCTCTGTAAAACGAAGTGACCGCACAAAAGTCCAAAGTTGGCTTTCTTCTGGTCAAACTGACATTTTTCTTGTGCGGTTAAAGTTTCTCAGGTTGCAAAGAGCCTTTGCTATTACTCTTCCCAGTAAGATATGTGTACCCATGGAGAACTTCGCACTGTGAGAAAGGTGCTGGAGATATTGGTATTGCCACAGTTTGCAAACTGTAAAATCAAAGCTATGGTTCTAAAGCTCACAGCTGGTGGAGACTGCCTTAAACCACTACGGTTAATAGCAACAAAAAAAAGTTGTTATATCATAAATCATTAATGTTTATGAATAATAATTCCTCTAATCTAATGCACCCTGGGTATGATGGTTTTTTTCCCTTTCACTGCCAACAGCTTTTTATTAAGCTATGTGCTTCATATCGTTTGAGCAAAATTGTTTGGTATCTAATTACTGTATGAATCTGAATATTGTTGTTTGAGTCGTAACCTTCCATCATAATTATTTTGTATTGCCGTGCAAACATGTTTACATGGTGCGGTTTCTTAACAACGTACTTTAAATTTTTATTTTTATTGTTGAATTTTCCACTTGTGGAAACATAGTAATGATATGCAGGAGGACAGAATTTCACCTGAAATGCCCTGAACATTTAGAGAAGCATAAAGCCCCAGGAGTGTTATTTTTTGGAAAAATAAATTCATGTTTTATGCAGCACTTTTACTCATTTATGACAACTATTATGCAATGCACAACTAAAGCTGCTTTCTCGAAAAGATAATGCCCAAAATTCTACCGTAACAATGTGACAAAACGAGTCTCCAATACTGTGTACTGAAAATGTGGAACGTATGGGAGAAATTATGATGTTAATTGTTTGTCTTGTTTGTAATACAGTTGTATACTATGTCTCCCTAAACAAGTTTGAGTTTACTGAAGAATCCCAAGGTTGACAGGACCACACAGAGATACACATGCTACATTTGCTTATAGAATATACTACATACTTTAACCTACAGGTACTGGGCGGCAGTGTAGTGCAATGGGTAATGAACTGGTCTTGTAACCGAAATGTCACAGGTTCGGGTACGACGCTGCCGTTGTACTGTTGAGCAAGGTACTTAAGCTGCTTTGCTTCAGTATATATCCAGCTGTGTTAATGGATGCAATGTAAATGCAAAATGTAAGTCGCTCTGGATAAGAGCTCTGTTAAATGCCTGTAAAGTAATGTAATTTAAAGGTACTACATGTTCATAAGATTGCTACATACTTTATCTTACTCGTATTATGTGTGTTTATTGGGTCGTTACATACTTTATCATATAGCTGCCTTGCAGAAGAGTTTTGTTATTATGGTGTCCTTACACTCATAGAAATGCACTGATACCACCTTATCTCCCATCTCATTCTACCCACTCTGCACATTTCAATTCCAGTTCCTAAAAGCTCATTTCGCAACCGCGCAACTATTTTTCGCCCAAATTACCAGACTCCGTGCCCTGTGCCCTCTTGTTAGACATATCGTACCCGGCGTCCCATCTCCCTCATCACTGCGGCTCGTGGCCTGATTTGATATCAGGGTTATTGATTATCAGTGCAGAAGTTAAGAAGAAGTCTCCAGCGTAATGAGTAATCACTCGAGATATTCGAGACGGAAAATTATGTCCCCAAACGGCCCCACTGTCACACATTCGAGAGGGAGCTCGTTTATTAAGCAGTGGAGTTTATGAAAGACGAAATGGTGGGGGTAACAGTTTATCAAATACACAAGTTTTTAAAAGACGTGTGGCCGCAAAGATGGTTGATGATTCGGTCGTAGCTGTTCCTGAGGAGGGGTTTTAGAAACCAATGGTCTCAGTGGGTCACGTGTGAGGCTGGGTCTCAGTGGGTCTCAGTGGGTCACATGTGAGGCCGGGTCTCAGTGGGTCACATGTGAGGCTGAGTCTCAGTGGGTCACATGTGAGGCTGGGTCTCAGTGGGTCATATGTGAGGCCGGGTCTCAGTGGGTCACATGTGAGGCTGGGTCTCAGTGGGTCTCAGTGGGTTACATGTGAGGCTGAGTCTCAGTGGGTCTCAGTGGGTCACATGTGAGGTTGGGTCTCAGTGGGTCTCAGTGGGTCATATGTGAGGCCGGGTCTCAGTGGGTCACATGTGAGGCTGGGCCTCAGTGGGTCTCAGTGGGTCACATGTGAGGCTGGGTCTCAGTGGGTCATATGTGAGGCTGAGTCTCAGTGGGTCTCAGTGGGTCATATGTGAGGCCGGGTCTCAGTGGGTCACATGTGAGGAAGGGACAGGAATACAGATTCAGATAAGAAGCGCAGCCTGAAGGTCAGAGTGTAGCTGTGGGTTTAGTGAAGGAGCTGAAACAGCATGAAGGCAGTTTATTTTATTTGAGAGAGATAATACGAAAGATATATGAGCATACAGAAATCAGAGGGGCAGAGATCAGTGAATATAAAATGGCCAAGATGAGCTGAATGGCCTGTTCCCCTCAATGTGTATTCTTATTTTCTTATGTACTAAATGGGCTGAATGGCCTGTTATTATGAATTCTTATGTTCTTATGTACTAAATGGGCTGAATGGCCTGTTCTCCTCATTAGGCATTCTTATGTTCTTGTAGTATTTGACAATAATTATAAAAAAAGTTTAGTAAGAGCAATGTAAATATTGTATATAGCATTTGGTCGGGTATAGAATTTTCGCCCAAACCACTATTGAACTCAGAGAGAACTGGCAGGTTTACAGACAGCCAGAGTACCTGCAGGTTTTATCAGTACAGACTGCTCGAGTACAGACAGCTTTTGTCAGTACAGACACCCGGAGTACAGACAGGTTTTATCAGTACAGACTGCTCGAGTACCGACAGCTTTTATCAGTACATACAGCCAGAGTAAGGGAAAGCTTTATCAGTACAGACTGCTCGAGTACAGACAGGTTATATCAGTACAGACAGCCAGAGTACAGACAGGTTATATCAGTACAGACACCCGGAGTACAGACAGGTTTTATCAGTACAGACTGCTCGAGTACAGACAGCTTTTATCAGTACATACAGCCAGAGTAATGGCAAGCTTTATCAGTACAGACAGCCAGAGTACAGACAGGTTATATCAGTACAGACACCCAGAATACAGACAGGTTTTATCAGCACAGACTGCCCGAGTACAGACAGGTTTTTATCAGTACAGACAGCCTGAGTACAGACAGATTTTTATCAGTACAGACTGCTGGAGTAAGAGCAGGTTTAATCAGTACAGACAGCCAGAGTAAGGGCAGGTATTATCAGTACAGACAGCCCGAGTACAGACCGGTTTTATCACTACAGACACCCTGAGTAAGGGGTGGTTTTAGCGGTACAGACACCCTGAGTAAGGGGTGGTTTTAGCAGTACAGACACCCTGAGTAAGGGGTGGTTTTAGCAGTACAGACACCCTGAGTAAGGGGTGGTTTTAGCGGTACAGACACCCTGAGTAAGGGGTGGTTTTAGCGGTACAGACACCCTGAGTAAGGGGTGTTTTTAGCAGTACAGGCACCCTGAATAAGGGGTGGTTTTAGCGGTACAGACACCCTGAGTAAGGGGTGGTTTTAGCGGTACAGACACCCTGAGTAAGGGGTGTTTTTAGCAGTACAGGCACCCTGAATAAGGGGTGGTTTTAGCGGTACAGACACCCTGAGTAAGGGGTGGTTTTAGCGGTACAGACACCCTGAGTAAGGGGTGTTTTTAGCAGTACAGGCACCCTGAATAAGGGGTGGTTTTAGCGGTACAGACACCCTGAATAAGGGGTGGTTTTAGCAGTACAGGCACCCTGAATAAGGGGTGGTTTTAGCGGTACAGACACCCTGAGTAAGGGGTGTTTTTAGCAGTACAGGCACCCTGAATAAGGGGTGTTTTTAGCAGTACAGACAGCGAGACACCGAACACACAGATGGGTGTGCTTTGGCAGGCCAAGCTGTCGGAGGATGGGTGGCCTCTGATTTCTCCACAGATAGAATCTACCCGTGTTCCTTCAGAGCCTGAAAGGATACCTCCCGCTGGAGTCAGACGCAGGGTGTCAGGATGTTAGCAGTCTATTCCCAAAATCCATTTCTTGCATATTGGCAGCCAGAGATAAAGCTGCTGATTAATGGGACCTTGCGTCTGATAGGACGGCCTACGCTCACTGCGTGTCACTGCAGGCCAAGGGACTCATTAGTCTAATTAATCCAGCTTCAGATCCCTGGCGTACTGAGGCTCAGCTGTTTCTCAACTCGAAAGCCCTATCAGAGGACTGTCTGCGCTCCGTGTGCCACCCCCTCTTTTTCCCATAGTGCACTCTGCTGAAGCAATCCCTGGCAGGAGCATGGTGTGCACTGTCTCTCACACAGCTGAGCATTGCATTGATCTCATGGACTGTTCTAGTGCACCAGCATGCTCTATTAATGGGCAGCGCCCTGGAACAGTAGCAAGAGAACTGAACTAGTGGCCAGAATGTGTGCGAAGGTAGAACATCACAAACAAGAGAAGTGATAAATGCTGCTGGTTGTAAAATAGTAATAACTGTTTTCATTTATATAAAAATGGGTAGTATAATGGGTACGGAGTTGGTCTTGTAAATTAAAGGTCGCAGGTTTTATTCCCCTGCGAGGACACTGCCATCGTACCCTTGAGCAAGGTACTTCACCTGCATTGCTTCAGTATATATCCAGCTGTATAATTGGATACAATGAAAAATGCTATGGTTTAAAGTTGTGTACGTCACTCAGGATAAGAACGCCTGATAAATGCCTGTAATGTAATGTAATGTATGTATGTTTATGTGGATGGATGGATGCATGCACTACTGTGGATTTTTTACGCAGTAATATAATGTTTTCACTGTGAAGTGTTTTACATTGACTGGTTTTATAAAAACCTTAAGTATTTCACTATTTAAATAAGGATTAAGAATAACCAGAACATAAATGGCAAATGCATAAAATTCAAGGCTATCGAGCCATTAAAAAATATGTAGTAAAATGACATTTCAAAATGCAGGTGTCAAAAAATCAGCCTGGTCAAGGTCCTCTGGGCCGAACGAAAACAGCACCCCTGCTTTAGTTTTCCCCGGAGCTGAAGGTCGTGTAAAGTTACCGGAGGGTTTGTGGTGGCAGACGCTGCCGTTGCCTGGACACCTGAGGCCACGGAAGGCCGAGACCTGCACCTGCTCCCCCAGCGTAATCGGGGGCGGGGGGGGGGGGGGGGGGAAGTGGCATTATGGGACAAGCGCACAAGGACAGAGCCCCAGAGACTGGAGTCACGCTCTGACAGGACACACCAGGACCTCCGCCGGGCCCCGCTGCCCCCCCCCCCATCACCGGCGTGGTCGCGCCCCCTCAGCTGTCCCCTGGTCCCGGGCCCAAAATAGGCGTCAAGGTCTGGCGCGTTATTTTTGGCATGAAACCCGACCCACCGAGCCGGCTCTTTTGTTCCCCCGAGCGGCTCTGTGAGAACGCAGCGGTGTTCCGCAGTGCTGCTAACGCCGTGGCCGTCCCGCACCGCGCTTCTCCTATCGCACCCTCGGGCACGCCCGGTCCCTTAAAGTAAACCTGCTGCCTGGAATATCTACAGATGCAGTTCAAACACCCACGACATTAACTGACATCATTGTTATTTTTCTTCTCATTATTATTATTATCATTATTATTTATATGGTACTTTTCATCATATAGTGCGCTCAAAGCATTTCCAGAAACGCACTTCTGAAGTCATTGGAGTGTTGAAATACATGATTGAAATTATAATAAATAATAATAGTGCCTTATAATTATATAGTGCATTTCTTGGAACTGAAAGTGTTTTTTTTTACAGTGATGAGGGGTGAACTGACCCCAGCCACCACCAATGTGTTGCAGCTACCTGGGTGATGCACGGCAGCCATTTTGCACCAGAACCTTCTCCACTCTTCTACTGAGGTAGAGAGGGAGAGGTGGCAATTAAACTGTAAAAGGTTGTGATAATACTGTATTTTTAACGAAATTTATGAGTGACTGACTTAACTAAATGACAGTGGCAGTGAAAATAATGTCTACAGAGTCTCTGTGTTTTTCAATTATAAAATCAAAGCACCTTCTTTAAGAGGCCAAACTCTACCCTGGGCCTCAGAGCAAGCCCAACAACCGTTATTGAAATAAATTCTGCAATAATACAAAAAAACAGCACACGCCCGTGTTTAAATCGTAAGTGTGTGTGTTAATCACTCGATGACGGAAAGCAAACTCCATTATGGTGGTCAAGCTCAGAATCCCATTATAGCTGTTACTGTGTCAGAATAAGCCACTTATAGGCCATTTCTATGCAATGGCCTGAGTCCTCCCCCTCCCCCACCCCCCCCCCGGCTCAGGGGACTCCCAGAGCACCGCTAAGCACCAGGACCTATATACAGTGTGGCCCTGTTGATTAATGAGACCCAGGGCTCGAATCGCTCCCCAAATTAATCACTACGTGACATGGAATACACAATGCATTTTGAATGTACTCTACTGTTTAACTCCAGGGGGGTCTGAAGTAGAACAGTAATCTTGAGTTGAAACCGCTGGGTTTCCCAGATAATAGTGAAAAATGAGCGGTTGGTAAACACGTGCAGTACTGCCACAACCCCCCCAACCCCCAAATTAATCGACTCCACTGGATGGTGTTTAGCACTGTTCACCGGGCATTCATAAAATCCAAAACATAAGAATATTTTCAGAGGCTAGAACTGTAAGCATAATCCCTATAAAAATGTAAATTATCCAAAAGCAACAGGCTAGTATGTGTAAATTTCCATAGAAAAAATGCTTTCATTTGAACTCAAAAACCATGGAATATTAACTGTACCAGAACATTAGACTGAATTGAATTAAAATAACACTCAATCAAAACAAGGTGCCATCTATATTTTTGGATATGAGTATACTTAAAAATGTAAAATAATCTTTTTTTTGTGTCCAATTATTTATTCTTTTATAGGGAGAAACATAGCCAGACGAAAGACAGGTAATGACTATGATATGATCTGCATGGGCTGCTATTTGAAATATGAAAAGTAGAAATTTTGATCATATTCTGATTTCTCACAGTAAAGTACATATACAGACAGGTGACAAATGAAAGGAAATACCTAAATAAATGAGTGGAGAAACATAACGAATGCAGATGCTTCCATAGAGGTGTGATGCATGATGCAATTGAGCAATTAACATCCCATCATGCTCTGTGGCATGAATAAAAATGCTGAGCAGGCCCAGCTGACCTCAATTTTGGATCAAGATGGCAAGAGATAAATATCTAAGTGACTTTGAAAGAGGGCTCATTATTGGGGCATGTTTGTGTTTCATTAGGAACAGTGACTAAAGTGACATCTGCATTTAGATCTATGGGAAAGACATCAGTAAATAGGGTTGGAAATTGTGGTTCAAAGCGCACGTTCGATGACTGCGATGCTTGTGCATTAGTGCAATATGCAAAGAAAAACATAAGAGCAATTCTTCCTCAGGTGACCAAGTATGTTGATGCAGGACCTGATCAGACTCATAAACCCCTCATTACAGTAACACATTTGAGAGTTCAGTGGTGCAGAAACCATAGGCTCTGGTCTACAGAGATGTGGAAAAAGTGATATGGTCAAAGGAGTCATCCTTTAGCATATTATTGACAAGTGGGCAAGTGCATGTGTGGCGTACAGCAACAGTACAGGTCTGAGTGCTTCACCCCGGGAGTAAGGGGGTCCAGTGGCTCCGTTATGCTGTGTGGGGGGGGGGGGCATTTTCCTGGCAAGGTTTGGGTCCACTCATCCCCTTAGAAGGAAGGGTCGCTGCAAATCGATCAATGCAAAGCTATTCTGAGTGATTACCGTTATCCTATGATGAAACAGTTCTATCCTGATGGGAATGGTCTTTTCCGTGATGACTGTGCCCCCATCCACAGGGCACGAGGGGTCACTGAATGGTTTGATGAGCATGAAAATGATGTGAATCATATGCGATGGCCTTTGCAGTCACCAGGTCTCAACCCAATTGAACACCTATGGGGGATTTTGGACCCACGTGTTAGACTGCACTCAACACCACCATCATCAAAGCACCAAATGAGGGAATAACTTTTATATTTTATCTCCAGTCGAGTTCCAGAGAATCTGTGTATGCCATTGAAGCTTTTCTGGCAGCTCGTAGTGGTCCAACAGTTTACTAAGACACTTTATGTTGGATTTCCTTTAGTTTGTCACCCGTCTGTATTTATCACACAGTGTCTTGTGTTATGATAATTCTGTGCTCTATGTGCATGTACACAAGAAGTTAATAACACGTAGCCAAGAGGGATGTGACATGATGTTCTGACATGGATTTGGTTTTAAACATTGATTTCACACCATGTGTGAGGGCCCAGTACAGCGACTGTCCCAGCAGCAGAGCAGCGGAGCTCCTCCCAGCAGCAGAGGTACAGCAGCAGGGCGGAGGCAGCAGGAAAGCAGCAGGTTGAGGCCTACCCTCCATCGCCACAGGGAGCAGTGGTAAGGAGAAGGCCAAGGCCATTTTCCCTAACTGCTGTGAAGCCATCCAGTCCGATCCATTTAGGAGAAGCCCAGCTTCAGCTTCAGTTGCCTACCAGTCCACAAAGTGGTGAAATTCTTGACTTATTTTGAGAGTTTTATCGAAAAGCAGGAGCCACACATTTGAGGCCTTGGCCTAGGTTTTACTGAGCTACAGTTGTGCACACTCAATGGTGTCCATATTGAGAGTCTCACACTATACGTATCTGGGTATCTGGATTGATGGAAACCCAACTTTTAAGACCTTCTTCTTCTTCTTCTTCTTCTTCTTCTTCTTCTTCTTCTTCTTTGGTGTTTTATGGTTGGCATCCTTTGTAGTTGCATTACCGCCTCCTTCTGGATTTAATCATGTATTGCTGTCTGGTTCCCTTATATCCTTTTACTTATACCAGATGTCCTCAAAAAAAAATCTCCTTCATTCCCTCCACCTGGTCCGCACATTCAAGCAGATCTGTAAACCTTGCCTCCACCCCTAGTCTGTAATCCTGTAAACATTACCCTTCTTTCTTGATCATACTTCCTGCATTCAATCAGGACATGCTCCACTGTTTCTAACTCCTGGCACTGATCACAATAACCAGTTGGATGTTTTCCTATAATAAAGAATGTGCTATTCAAGTTCCTGTGACCAATTCTTAATCTGCTCATGATTACTTGCTCTCTTCTATTGGTTCCACTGTTTCTTGCTATTCCTACTTTATTTTGTATTTTATATAAAAGTCTTCCTTTTGTTGCACTATCCCAATGTTGTTGCCATACTCCCCTCCAAACTATGCTTTTCCTCTCACTTTTAAGACCTATATTGATAAACAAATGAAAAACTAATTGGTTTCCTTTACAGAAATAGATCTTGTTTCTCATTTGACAGTAGAGGGAGGATTGTTGAGGCAACATTGGTGATGTAACATATAAACACACTGCTGCTTCCACCTTAAAGCCTTTAGACTTTATCTATTATTTGGCCCTACGTTACATCACTGGAGATAGATTCCATGAGTTTTTGTGTATGTTGTATAAATTCTGTTTTCCTTTGTTTAAAAGAAGCTCAATCTAGGACCCTGAGGAGATAGGTTGGAGGGAAGGGGAGGAGCTCAGAAAATGGAGGGAAAAAGTGGAAAGTAGAAGGGCGTGGCTGGTCAGGTAGAGAGAGGGCACAATCGACAGAACTAGGAAGCTGTTGTTTAGAGGCCTAGTTTTATCTCTGTTTCTAAAGTAGCAGATCGGTCAGAAGGTCTTGAGAAAAGATCTGTGAACAAAAGGTTGAAGAACTTTTGTTTGTGTGGATTATTGGATTCTTCGGATTACATGATTGTTTGATTCAATGGACCTGTTTTCTGTGTTTGTTTGACGCTCATCGTAGGACCCTACTAATGGCGGAGACTTCGGTGAGAAACTTTTTTTATTGGCTGTTTTTGTTTTGCTGAGCCTTTTTTTTTTTTGGTTTGCGAATTTGGATTGCATATATTTCTATTTTTACTTTGGAGTTTTTGTGTGTCATATATATACACTTGGGACTTTGCTAAAGGACTCCCTTACTGGGTAATCTCAAATTATAAAAACTCCTCCCTTTATAATATCTGTGAGCGATTGTAGCAAAAAGCTAGAGAAACGTTATAGTGTTCTGTATCAGAAGGTGGGCTGGCCCTCCCTGTCTCAGAGAAGAGATCAACATTGATTCCTGTTTTTATGTAAAGCGGTTCTCCAAAAACTACCTCCTTATATTTTATCTCTTATTGAGTGGAGAGTTGGAGCCTATCAGACTCGTTCTCACAGGTTGATTCTCCAGGTGCCACAGGTCTACTCTGAACTGAGTAAAACTGCATTTAGATATAGTGCTCCTCATGCCTGGAATGAGTTACAGCGCACATTAAAGCTGAACTCTTTTCCCGGGCCAATTCAGGACCCTGGGTAAGAAACTGGCTACCTTTTGAATGTAAATGTTCTGACTGAATTCAACTGTTTAATTGTTTTTATTATTTTTATTTTATTCTATTCTATTTTATTATTTATTCATGTATTTATTTATATTTAAACTTTAAAGAATATCTGGAAGTTTATTTCAAAGAAGTCACCCCCCCACCACTCCAAATTGCAAATGTACATGATTGAAGATTACTGTAAACTGGAAAAATGAAAGGTCACACCACCCCCTTCTTCTTGACAAATGCATTCAGAATTTCACACTTACAAAAACAGAATCTGACAGTAGAATTTAATTGCGTTATTTGGAATGCAGCGCATCCCATAAAGTGCACGTTCGTCTCTCCTGCGGTGCTGATTGATACATTGTGTTTCAGCCTTATGAATGTTAACACGTTACTTACGGTACAGTGACAGGGAATGGCACTAAGTGGGGAAAAATAAAATAAAAAACCAATTAGAGTGTGCGCCAGGATTCCGTTTTCAGTTCATTTGTGACAAGGATGATGAGTTACCCCCGTGAAAATGAATGCAAAAAAAGCTGCATTGGTCTTGCCTTTTCCTCGTTTATGTTTGCGTTGTGATTACTGCAGACCTTTGCAGAAGAAAAGCAAAGGGAAGCGTATGTCAAACTGAAAACTGCTTTTCATTCTCTTTTAGGCACAAAAAACATGCTCTCAGACACAGGCATAAAAAGCCTGAAACACCTACCTTTCACTCTCACGCAACATGGAGATGAAATCACCAACTGGGAACTGGGAGCTATTTAGTTCTAGCAGGGATACATTTCCATATTATTTCACATAAAGATGTCTAATTTCAAGACTCTTCAATGGCCTACCGCAAGATGATGCTTGCCAAATCATAATATGCACATTGGCATTGTGGGTAATGAGATCTGTATCCTGAATTTAGCTGCAGGTCTGGCTAATGCAGTGTGAATAGCATTGCCATCTGGCTTTTCAGGGTTTGAATTGCACAGGTGAGTATACCAACCTCACCCACTCATACATCCTGGAAGGGCTACTGGATGGTTATGATTTGTTTATAAAATGTGGGAATGAACACCTGTTAGGTGTCTTGCTCAAGGACACTCCGACGCCGAGGGCGGGGTTTGAACCGGCAACCCTCCGACTGCCAGACAATCGGTCTTACCTCCTGAGCTATGTCGCTTTAAATTTAAATTAAAAAGATCTAATTATGAGCAGAATTAGTCAGCCTTGTTCCTAGCAAGCTACATGAAGCTGGGCAGCAGGTGAAGATTGGATCAAGAATTTGCTTCCTTTTTCGCTTTTATTTTTGTGAATTTTTCCAAGGAGATTTAATATGTCAAGTGTCAGGTTTGAACGTTCAACCCGAACGCTCCGCGGCTGGGCTACTTACAGATACTCCGCTTCACTTCAAAGCTAATAAAGCTGTTAGCCGGGTCGCGGCCGCAGCGACCTCTGCCCCGTACCTTCAGCGTAGCGGGTACATCAGGCGGCCGGTGATGTGTGGCGTGCGCTGCCGTTAATCGCGCTGATTTCTAAACGTCCTTGGGCCTGTGATTCAGATGGAAATGTCACGCCGGGGCAGATCCGTTCTCGCCGGCTGGGTTTATGAAAGGGGGACACGCTGCTTGATTGGGTTCGTTACCGAGGGCAACTCTGTCAGAGCGTCGCTGGAGCGAAGCAGATTGAGCTGTTGAATCTGTGCCGCCGAATGAGGCTCAGCGGTTCAGGCAAATGTTTCATTTCCCTTCTATTCAACGCCCGGCCTTCGTTCCGCGAGCCGCTTCCTCGGGTTCTCCGGTTCCCACAGCGCTTCGTTGCCGCTCGTCATCGCGTCGGTTTGCTCGTGTAACAAAACCGTCGGAGAAAGTGTGACTGGTTTCACTTTGCTGTTGAAGAACCGTCGGCGTGACTTCACTACTGCATTCCCCATGAAGGAATAGGGCATGACAGACTCTACAGCAATAAACCTCAAGATCGCGTTCAGCAATAATGGCGCAGTAATCATTCTTCTGAATAATTATTTATTTTTTCCTGGGATAATTTATACGAAATAATTTATAGACATTCAGTCCATATCCTATAGAGCAAGATCAGAGCTGTATAAAATGCTGCGGTAAATATAGACTAAGTGTAAATTAAAATCAAGTCACTGTTAATTTAATAGTTCATATGCAATTATGACAGTCGGGGATGAAAAATGTCGAGCCAGTTTTCATTCCAGCTTCACGAATGAATGCCCTGAACTGCAGCTGTGCACAGGATGGCGATTAGTACATTTAGTGCATGCTATATGCACAGGACAGTGATTGGTACATTTGGCGCATGCTATGTACCCACGAAGGTGATTAGTACACTTAGCACATGCTATGTACCCAAGAAGGTGATTAGTACATTTAGCACATACTATGTACCCAAGAAGGTGATTAGTACACTTAGCACATGCTATGTACCCAAGAAGGTGATTAGTACACTTAGCACATGCTATGTACCCAAGAAGGTGATTAGTACATTTAGCACATACTATGTACCCAAGAAGGTGATTAGTACATTTAGCGAATGCTTTGTACCAAAGAAAGTGATTAGTACATTTAGCGCATTTTATGCGCACATGAAGGTGATTAGTATACATAGCACATGCTATGTACCCATGAAGGTGATTAGTACATGTAGTGCATGCTCTGTGCACAGGAAGGTGATTAGCTCACTAAGTGTAAGTTACGTGTACAGCAAGATGATTAGCTAAATGTACATATATATTCTGTAAGAGTTGATTTATCGCAGAACATTTTACTGTGTGACTTTACATGAAGGTCATTAGCACGTTCCGCACACGTTATGTGAAACTGACTACACGAAGGTCATTAGCACGTTCCGCACACGTTATGTGAAACTGACTACACAAAGGTCGTTAGCACGTTTAGCACACGTTATGTGAAACTGACTACACAAAGGTCATTAGCACGTTTAGCACACGTTATGTGAAACTGACTACACAAAGGTCATTAGCACGTTTAGCACACGTTATGTGAAACTGACTACACAAAGGTCATTAGCACGTTCAGCACACCTTATGTGAAACCCACGGCACACAAAGGTAATTATCACATTTCGCACACATTATATGAAACTGACTGTTCGGGAAGGTGATTAGAACTTTTAGCACACACCATGTGAAACCGACTGTCCACGTAAGTGATTCGCACATTTAGTATGCCAATTACAAAAGTAGAAAGATGGCCCATTTCCAAAAGTTTAAAGTGAAAATCTGAACAGTGCATTTGCAAGCCATTTTACCTCCTGTATGCAACACTCGCACCCCTTTTCCCTCACGATTTCCTCTTGGCACACTTCAGTTTTGTTGGATATAGATGGAATTTTCTCAGTGATACCAGCCATAGGCAGATGTCATAACATTCAGGCATGCGTGCATCATCCAGAACATACTGGTTATGGGATGTGTTAAATAGTTTCCAACTTTTAAATGCTATCTTTGATTTCTCGTGTTTTTGTATGATGTCTGTTGTTTTTTGTAGTATCTGTTTGTGTGTGTTTTACTTTTTTGAGTAACTCTTTACAATAAGGTCAAATGAATTGGCATTAACTAATGCAATTGTTAACTACTAACTACTGAAAAGCCCATCTGTAACTAATTACATTAGTTAACCTTCCTCCAGTGTTCGTTGCTCCCCCCCCTTATTTTAGTGTTTGCGGCCAAATTTGGCCGGTCTGTTAACTGCTTTTATAATAACACAAAAACTATAAATCATCACCAAAATTTGTCTTCAACTAGTGGTTGACATGAGTAACTGTAGTGAATATACAAAGAACAGACACTGAAATTGTACACTCCTGGGCAAAAAAAATGGGCCAAGCCCAAAATGGCAAAAAATTAAGCTTTTAATGGTCTTAACAACAAATCATTGGTCAGAAAATTATCAAGAATTTAAAAAATGCACTCCTGAGACCTCCTGCATCACCATTTGCTCATTTACTTTTGCTGCAGTGAACTGTTAGGGGAAAAGCTAGAAACAGGGAAATTCACTTATACAGTAGACAAATTAACATAATGTCAAATAAAAGAGTCATGTTTTGTATTTGGTTGCATATCATTTGCATGCCATGCCTTCCTGATGTCTGTGACCTATCAACATCATCAGAGTCTGGACATTTTATTTTCAGGTTGTCCTACAAGCGATACAAAATCTCTCTGCATTTGAATGGATCTCTATGGGAATTGGGAGGGTGGGACTAGATTCAGCTGTAAATTATGCTGGTACAGTACGGAATGCATTTTTTTTGCTAAATAGCTTTAAGTCATCAAAGGTCCAAGACATCAAATGAGCCTCAAACCACCGTGCTGCTGCCAGATATGCAGTAGATACTACAAGCATTGTTTCTCCTAATTAATTTTCCTGTTGAACTCAATGGAAAAAATATTCAGGAGAAACAATGCTTGTAGTATCTACTGCATATCTGGCAGCAGCATGGTGGTTTGAGGCTCATTTGATACCTTGGACTCTTGATGACTTAAAGCCATTTAGCCAACAAATGTGTTCCATACTGTATCAGCATAATTTACAGCTGAATCTAGTCCCACCCCCCAATTCCCATGGAGATCCATTCAAATGCAAAGAGTTTTTGTATCGCTTGTAGGACAACCTGAAGGGTGGGAGGCAGATGGGTGGGGGGTGAGGGGGTTGTGGTTGTGGATGTGTGGGTGAGTGGGTGTGTGTATGGGGATGTTTTTCATCTGCTGGATGAACATAGTATAGTTTTACCCATTAATTTCCTATGGCGGTCATTTTAGACCCGGAACACCACAGGTGTAACAAGGTTGACTAAACCTCTCAAAATTCAATGAAAGTGGTGATCAGCAATTTTGTATGTTCAAATGCCTAGTGTGGAGGAAAACATAAGGTCTTGAGGCAATCAGATGAAAAACACAATATTTATGATTTAGGAAAGTTGTAAATTGGTCAGATTTGACCGGAACACAGGAGGAAGGTTAATGCCAATTCATATTGGGACTAAAAAACAGTTCATCAATTTGTTTATAGTTAGCTAAGTTAATTCTGTTTTCATAATGTTTAAATAATCATGCAACTAATTGCAAAAGAGATTTTAATGTCAGTATGACGTCCTAGTAAAATTAAGTTTGATGTGCCTCTCAGAATTGCTTGTGCTTTTTTCCAGAATTTTTTCAGAATGTTTTGATAGGAAAGTCTACTCTATTTGATTCTTCATATAAACAACTAATTAAGTTACATTCTTGTTGTGGATTTTTTGTTTTCTTGTCATATTGACCAGCCAACATAATGATTAATACAATCAGATAGTGTAAAGGAAAGATAATTAATCATACGGATAATTTGTTTTCAAAAAGCAGGCTTGCACTTTTAAAAACAGTTGCCCTGTCTACTGAAAAGATGGATGTTCTGTTCAAGGTCCAGAAACTCTGAACTCGTGTGCTGGGTATAGATATATTGATCACCGTATGCTTAAAGCCAGTCAAGTCTTCAGTCAGGGTTCGACTCACACAAAATAATTGGGTGTAAATATTTAAAGGGTGGGCATGCTTTTAAAATAGCGAAACGCTCCACGGGGTTGAAACAAACAGCCAAGCCCCATCTGCAGAAGTAACATGAGTATCATTTATGTGAATAAAAGCTCTCGCCCCAATCACAGGGCTTTGGGGGGAGCATTTAACACGGTCACCATGGGAGACGCTGGGGAGGTTAATTGATGGAGCAGATTCCACTGACTTTAGGCAATTAAAATACTTTAATCGTGGCTATTCCGAGCTGTTAAACACATCACCGCAAATGGGCTAATTAAGTGCAATAATTAACATCAGAAATGACGGCACAAAGCTTTCTGTCATCGGTGCATTCATGAAGCACAGTGCCAAGATCTGTCACTCAAAAAAGGGTCCTTTTTCTGTTTTCAGAGCCTGTGGTTCCTTATTGTCATCTAGATCATGCAGTTTAACATTCATTGGGGGGTGGGTTTATTCATGTGTGTATAAATTATTTTAATCCCATTGGGACATTGTAAAGTTGTTACTTCTTGCACGTGCTGTCTCTCTTGGGTCTATACTCTTCTCCTCTAGGGGAATTCTGTACTTCGGTACCCCTGAACTTTGCACCTGTGTTTGCCTGGAATAAGAGCATCTGCTGAATGCTATATGTATACACTGTGAGGTGCACGGAGGATATATGAAATAGGAACCTATTGGCTTTGAGACAAGCACACTTTTAAAGATAAATATGTATTGAAAAGGGAAATAAAGAAAAGGTGGACAACTATTTTGTCAGATATATTTTTCTGTTATGCAGGTGAATTTGATGGGTTTGTATGCTGGGGTTGTACTGTCCGAGAACAGTTCAATGCTCCTTTTCCATTTTTGTGTTTCAAATATTTTTTTCTTTTATTTTCATTTGATCATTGAATATGGACAGCTGAGTTAGTCTATGAGCTCCTTTAACACTGGACCCTATGGAATGTGGTATTCTACTCATTCTGTCAGGTTTAGAAGCAACCTGCAACACGGTTATGGCATGCAGTGGGATTTAGCTCACCAATGCTGCATAAAACTCGATCATTTTTGCCATTAATGTCATGCTTGCTATAGCCCATAGCTGTAAATAAGAACTATAGCTATGTTCAATGTTAACGTTCATTGTGATGACGTTGTGTGTTTATTTTTCTACCTGTGAAGGAGACTCGATGCGCTGCACTCCTCTTCCTACTTTTCAGCGCTCTTTATGCCCTCTCTCTCCAGTACTCCGATGTTTGGAGAGAGGGGCGCTGGAGAGAGAGCTGAGGGGAGGGGGTGGGAGGTGGCGGAACATTTTTCTTTTCAAAGTATAGCTCTCTTACTTGTTTCTCCAAACTTACGTACTGCACCTTTAAGACAAATCTAAATAGCTGTATTGCACAACAAACTCCTTGGTCATTATGTAAAATCAAGCATTTTCAGATACAAATGATTAAGTGTCATCATTGACTAGACATGCGGCTCTCGTTCAAATTTCATCGGACCACTTTTAAAATCAAATAGCCACATTGGAAAAGCCTGTTTTGGGTGGCTGGTTTTTCAAGGATAAAAGCAATTGTGTAAGTGACGCAATGTGCTTCACAATTTGCTGCAGTGCGAAAAAGTAAATGTCCAGGTAGCTATTGAAATTGAAAGTGTTGTCAAAGTGAATGCTTCGCAATGGGGAAAAAGCTGTTTGTACAAGAGCTCAACTGAATCTGATAGACAGAGAAACAGAACATCAGATAGAAAAGATTAAAAATCAGTGTCAAAATCTCCACTGTAAAAAAAATACATTTAACCAGCGCAAAAAGCCTTGTCTGAAATGTCCTTCTTTGCTCTCAGCCTGGGTAAAGCCACCTCCCATTCATTCTGTGCAAATGCATTAGGAGAATTCATTCTGTGCTAATTATTATGAATGCTCTGGTTGGTATTGGACCATTTGGTTGTCAAATTTTCAAGCGGGGATGGTGTTCTGTAAGTAAGGGTCGCGTTACAAATTACCACATAGATGTCCTTTGCTTTAAATATAGACCAAAATAATCCAATGTTTGGTTCAGATGTCATTGTTGCTCAGCTGGATTTTTCTTCTTGAATCAAACTCATTTTTTGACATGACGCACAGGAAACACCCCTTGCTGTTCTATATTTCACAAATAATATTCCGGTCATTAGTCACCTCCCTAAGCAAACACTATGGGCCTGGTTTTAGACCCTGATACCAAACACACACACACACACCTGCCTGGTTTTAGACCCTGATACCACACACACACACCTGTCTGGCTTTACTCCCTGATACCACACACAGCCTGGTGGTCAGTCAACTTTGCTTGGGGGGGGGGATGCCTTGACAAGCAGGACAGGAAATAATATGCCGGTCATGGTGGTATATGCAGGACACAAAGGGAGCACAATGTAAGGGTAAGCAGCAGGTCTTTGTGAATGAGCAGCCAACGTCATTCAGAAACAAAGAGGAACATTTAATGTGCTCCGTGTCAGCTTTTTAATCACCGCTAATGAAGCACGCGAGTCCTGTGAGGAGTTCAAGGTCCAGCGTTTATGCAGATCTTTGTGCGTGGTCACCATAGCTACTGTAGATCTTTTATAATCTTGTCACCCTGCAAGA
Organism: Anguilla anguilla; assembly: GCF_013347855.1. NCBI lineage: Eukaryota > Metazoa > Chordata > Actinopteri > Anguilliformes > Anguillidae > Anguilla > Anguilla anguilla. Next base: position 8,057,911 of record NC_049213.1, read on the forward strand.
AACGTTCTTGCGAGCAAAAGCCATGTGCAAATTATTATAATTTTTTTTTTATCTCTTCCAATCCGGGCATGATTAGCATTTTGTGCGGCTGTGCTTGCGTGCGTGGGTGTTTACATACACACACACACAGCGTATATGTGGGATGATGATGAGGACGCTCGACACTGCAGATAGCGGTGAAGTGGCCCCCAGAGCTTTCGAGCGCCCCCGCGCTGGTGTTTACCGTTTCGCCCGCTGTTTTGACAGGTGTGCCCGTGAGCTCAGTCGGGTTAGCGGCGGCGGGAGCGTCTACTCCGTTAGCGGCTACGTTCCCGGGCCCGTGGGGGGGGGGGAACGGAGCGTTGTGTGTAAAAGCCCTGCCGGAATTAGAGGGGAACGGAGCGTTGCGTGTAAAAGCCCTGCCGGAATTAGACGCGGCAGTGTGTGTGTGTGTGTGTGCGTGTGGTATACGTGCTTCGGGGGCAGGTTTATGTGCGGCCCCCGGTCCCCCGGCCCTGAGTAATCGCTCTGATTGCCTCGGCTGACCGCTTAATTACCGCCGCGCCGCCGCCATTAGCCGCCTCGCTCATCACCACGACCTCGTAGCGTAGCCCGAAGGCCCTTCTTTTTCTTTTTTTTAACGCGCAAATTAGCGCATCTCCTCTCTTTCCGTCTTTAGAAGAGGTCGCCTGATGCGACGGACGGACGGAGGCACGCGCGCGGTCACGGGTGGGGTTTGGGTCAGGACCCCTTTCTGGAGAGGGTTGCGTGATGCGGACAAAGTGCGACGGCGACTCCACCAGTGCGGCTCTTGCCGAGAGGGTACGTGAGGTGACAGCCAGTGGGGCGAAACAAGTGCACCTCCACTGCTGCTCAACGGGCCAAGCAATCCATTAAAGCAATCCCCTGAAATCAAATTTTTAAAAAAAATTTGAAAAATGGAGGACTTTTTATTTTTAAACGTGGGGCTAAACTTGTCAAACTCCCACGCTAGTTTGGAATGTCCATTTATCTGCAACCGCAGCCCCAGTCATGCGCAAACCCCCTGCCGATCCGCGAGAGCGTAGACGTCCGCAGTCCTCCTCCGCAGACCACAGCTGATGGAGTGGAGTCTGAAGAATGGAGTGGAGTCTGAAGAAGAGAACATGGAGTTTGCGTGTTCTCCCCGTGTTTGCATGGGTTGTGTCCGAGTAGTCTGGTTTCATCCCGCACCAAGCGACATGCGCGTCAGCTTAGGCACGTTCCATTGCCCTTGGCCTTGATATGAAAGCTGTCAAATAGAGTAATGTATTTTATTTTATTTTTTTTAGAAGATATGCCCTTGACCAAGGCACTGGCCTCAATACTGCTTTGCTTTGGCTCCCCACTGCTCCTAGGTAGCTGGGATGGGTTAAGTGCAGAGGGCAAATTGCCCCGCAGGGCTCCAGTATATCTTGTACGTGTCTTATACGTGTCTTGTATTCTGTGGGTGCCTGACCTAGCAGCGGTGGTCACTGGAGGTCGATGAAATATGGGCCCCCCAGCCCAGTGAACCCTCCCATATCCTGGGCGACGCAGGTGGCAATTTTGCATCCCCCTGTGGAGCTACCGGCCCCTGGCATGGTCCGTATTCGATCAGAGACCCTGGGGTTCCTTCTTGCCCCAGGCGCCACCCAGCAACCCGTGAAATACATTTTAGTCAATGCATTTCCCTGAAAACTCTGGTCTTATGTCATTGGACAGGTGTAAGTGTATTCTAAGGTAGGGCCATTTGATCAAGAACAGAGAACTACCACAAAATCACAAAAATGTTTACCACGAATGCTTAATTTTAACAGGTCATTATGCAACTCAATATGACTGTACTCACTGATGTGATCATCAGTAGTTTCATGTTACCATATGGATTGTTTCAGGGTTACACACTGGTGAATAGTTTGGTATGATGGAAAATACCACGTCTGCACCCTTTTAAAAAAAAAATGTTATGTCCATTGTATACAAAAATACGTTTTAAAAAGCTATTAAAAATTGAAAGGACCTGTAACATTCAGGAGAAATGTTACGAACCAGAGCGTACGTTCCTTTGAAAGAATAATCACGCTCTGAATATTAGCGAAAATAGGCGCTTCCTTTTAAAATTGCCTGCAATTTACCGGAATTATTTTGGCGAGCGTTTCAAATAAAGTACGTGACCTGATTCTGATAAGGTAACGGGTGCGTAGGGTAAATTCAAGGAGAAGTGAAAACATGGGTGCATAAAATAACAAATAAGACCTGAAGAGGCGCCGCACAGTGAACAGAGTCTAACAGCAGTGGGGTCACATGAGCAGGAGCCAGTGAGCAGTGCGCACAGTCAGGTTGTGAGTCACGCTGTTCATTTGCTTTGAGAGAGCAGCTCTCCCTGAGTAAGAGAGTGATGTTAGAGGAGACCCTCTCCCTGCCTGTTCCTCACGCTGTTCTTTGGCTTTGAGAGAGCAGCTCTCCCTGAGTAAGAGAGTGATGTTAGAGGAGACCCTCACCCTGCCTGTTCCTCATGCTGTTCTTTGGCTTTGAGAGAGCAGCTCTCCCTGAGAAAGACGCTGATGTTAGAGGAGACCCTCTCCCTGCCTGTTCCTCATGCTGTTCTTTGGCTTTGAGAGAGCAGCTCTCCCTGAGAAAGAGGCTGATGTTAGAGGAGACCCTCACCCTGCCTGTTCCTCACGCTGTTCTTTGGCTTTGAGAGAGCAGCTCTCCCTGAGAGAGAGAGTGATGTTAGAGGAGGCCCTCACCCTGCCTGTTCCTCACGCTGTTCTTTGGCTTTGAGAGAGCAGCTCTCCCTGAGAAAGAGAGTGATGTTTGAGTGAGACCCTCTCCCTGCCTGTTCCTCACGCTGTTCTTTGGCTTTGAGCGAGCAGCTCTCCCCTGAGAAAGAGGCTGATGTTGGAGTGAGACCCTCACCCTGCCCGACCGTAAGCGGCCCTCAGGATCAGTCAGGCGTCGGTCCCCAGCTTCAAAGGGCTCTGATTTGGAGTGCTCTGAAGAGGGAGCCGCAGCTGCTCCACAAGCAGCGCTGACACGGGTCTCCAGGGACACGCCCTGCCATCGACAAACACTCAGCAGCCCCCCCGGGCTTTCAATCGACAATATTGACTTAATTGACATATCTAAAAAAAAAATAAAAAAAAAATTCCAATGCAATGCAAATTCGTTAGTGCAGAATAGGGACGTTCAAGTCTGTCATCAGAGTTGAATGAATCTAAATTAATTTTTCTAATCATTAAATTTGTCATTTAAGTAATTTCACTTACTACAAAGTATGACAAGTTAAAATAATTATGCTTTTGTAACATGTCATTAAATATGCGAGCTATTTCATGATAAATAGACGTAACCAAAATGACAGTGATTATGAACATGGCTACCAAAAAAATAAAAGCCAAAGCAAAATGAAAGAGCTAAGAAAGTTAATATTTATTTATGTGTCAACTAGAAATATTTCAGCAGCTGGCTGAAGGCTTGTGGGTGTTCTCCACACCCCTTCATTTCAAACAGAAATGGTTTCTCCCACTTAACCTGAGGCCTGCTGTGTGTTCCAGCCACCCCTTCATTTCAATGGTTTCTCCCCTTTCACCTGAGCGCTGTTATACTTTGTTTTATTTTTCATGCGTTGCTCGTGAAACATGTCTGCAGAGCTCTCTGTCGCCTGGCTCCGTTTGCACATTCCCCTGTAGTGATTTACACTGCCTGGGCACCGCAGGCCAAATACAGGTGCTAAATTCACACCTCTTTAATTAAACGAAACACACACACACACACACACATTAATGTCTCCATGGTTGGCAGTTACTCTGCGTGTCTCTGCTGTATTCCTCAGGGAATAAGTTGCGGTGTTGATCTGTGTTTCTGGTTTAAAAAAATCAGACCACTTCTGACAGTAAATGCTTTCTGATATGAATCAGGTCGACCTGGACTTACACAATATCTATGTAACACTACACTGGTGATGAGTTTGCAGGTGTTGTACAAGCATACAGAAAACAACCACGCTTTTCAATACAGTCATCAGTGTGAGTGTAGCGGTTATAGCTGAATAATGTAAGGGCTGCAGCTGTCGATCAGTCCTTTGCACTCTGGTAATGGCTTCTGATGCACTACTAATAAAACTCCAGTGATGGAGAAACACTGAAATCACTCTCCAATCAGCCCGACAGCTTTCAGGCACCACTCTGGAGAGGAGGAGAGGTTTGATCAAGTGGAGCACTAGGCGGTGTAATATGGGGGTACACTAGGCTGTGTAATATAGGGGAGCACTAGGCTCTGTAATATAGGGGATACACTAGACTGTTTCTCATTATTCACATATTTACACATTGTGCTGAGAATGGAAACAAAATGCTAAATATTTTTTATGAAGTGCAAATGAAAAAGCCAAAAAAACAACAAGCTTCACAATTACTAAGTCAATAGCGTTTTACAATATAACCCATACAAACTCTCCATAGAAATAGCACCATACAAGCTGAGGTCAGGAAGTGCAAAATCCAATGGGCGTACAGAGATGGTGTCACATTTGATGTCACATTTGGAGTTCTTACCTTGATGTGGACAGATAGGACTTACGTGCTGTTGCAAGAGAAAAGGAACAGAGAAAAGGCATTTTATTGAAATCTTACAGTGAACACAGCATGTTGTGTGTCTCCATGCATTGCTTCAGTTGTTTTAAACCGTATTAAGCTTACAGTGGTCTCTGGTTGTGCAGTTGTAGCTACATTCTGATCCCCGTCATTCTGGAGGTGAAATTATAAACCAAACTAATGTAAACTATGTGAACAGATGAAAGTGATTCTGAGGCTTTTCGTAAAAAAAAACAGGTGTATTAATTTTGCTCACTGAGTCATGATTTGAGCTGGATCATTAGGAATCACTGAGGGGCTTGCCTGTTTAATAGCTTGGTTGCCGTTCAGCCATATTTTCCGGTAAATTAATCTTAGTCACTATTATGTCTTCTAATGAGCTTCAGGTGTTGGTCATTACTTGCAGTAGGCCTGTAATAATGTCTCACCCTGCCAACGCAGTTTGGCTCCACCCCACAACCCTCCAGACCCCCTAAAGTCATTATTACCTGCCTTTCAAAGAGCATATTACTTTTTGACTTTTTTTCTGTACTTTTCTTATTTTTACTGGCTGCTTCTCCTTTCTTATGGCACATTCTTGCCAACGAAACAGTGGTAAGGACATCATTCTCTCGCTCAAGCACAACCCTGCCCATTTGAATATGGACAGAGCTGACCCCACTCCCAGGAGAGCTGCAGGACCAGGGACAGCACCGGCCCCACTCACAGGAGAGCTGCAGGACCAGGGACAGCACCGGCCCCACTCACAGGAGAGCTGCAGGACCAGGGACAGCACCGGCCCCACTCACAGGAGAGCTGCAGGACCAGGGACAGCACCGGCCCCACTCACAGGAGAGCTGCAGGACCAGGGACGGCACCGGCCCCACTCACAGGAGAGCTGCAGGACCAGGGACAGCGCTGACCCCACTCACAGGAGAGCTTCAGGACCAGGGACAGCACAGGCCCCACTCACAGGAGAGCTGCAGGACCAGGGACAGCGCTGACTCCACTCACAGGCAGGGAAACAGCTGTGGCTTATTGCCAATCAGAGCAGCTGATAGCGGTTGCTGTCTTGCTGGGCTCTGCAATAAGCCTCAGGCTGGGGCCTGAAGGAACTTTTTGTGAGCCGTTCTTGTTTCTCTCTGGGCTCTTTATGTTCTTTCTTTTATAGCGGGGTCCTCTTGTTCGGTCTGTCATGTTCCTGTTTGAATTGTTCTGTTTAAGTTCAACATGAATAAAGGGCAGAAAGCTGTGTATGAATTTCTGTTCACCACATGAATCAGTGGCCACACACACACACTTACAGACACACACACACACACTTACAGACACACACACACACTTACAGACTCACACCCACACACACACACACACACACACACACACTTACAGACTCTCACACACACACACACACTTACAGACTCACTCACACACACACACACACTTACAGACACACTCACACACACACACACACTTAGACTCACACACACACACACACACTTACAGACACACACACACACACACACACACTTACAGACACACACACACACACACTTACAAACACCCACCCGCACACACACACACACACACACACACACTTACAGACACACCCACACACACACTTACAGACACACACACACACACACACACAGACACACCCACACACACACACACACAGACACACACACATACATTTTGCTGACATATTGACATATGTATCATGCAGTTATAAAATAGTGATCAATTTACTCCGTTGCTAGTGTTTTTTTTTTTTTTAATTGCTGTCTTATTTCCTTTTGTTTGTTTGTTATCAAAATATAAACAAAAACGAGCGTTATTAGCTCGAATAGACTTGCATGAGAGTGCTATATCTTCAGATAGCAAATGCTATTCAAGGACTACAGATTATGATGCATTTTAAACATGCAGGTTTAGGTATGTAAGCAAACTGTGAACAAACCAAACAAATGATCAAGTCACAGTTTCTCTTATCAGTTGAAAATAATTGGTCTATTTACAGAGATGAATCACTTTCACTGGTAGAATCCCTCCCTCTCTAGCTCTGCTGAGTGGATTGGTTTTTCAGTAGTGAAACACCCTTGTCTATTTCAAATGAGGCACATTCAAATTTTGCCCCAAAAACACAAAAAGAGTGTCACTAAACCAATACTTCTCCATTTTACTTTTATTTTGAGTGTTTTTGTTTGTTTGTTTGTTTTTGATGTATAGACAGTAGCTAAAGCAACTTGATTCTATCCCAGGAATTTACATGAGATGAAAGTCAAATTGACAGGTAGGAGATTAACTGTGCTCACTTCCTTTGTTGAAAATGCAAATTTGTGAATTTGTGTACAATGATGCCAACACTTTTCCTCTTATAACTTACCAATTTCAGTCAGCTTTTGGAACTGAAACTGCAATGATTTTCATGTGAGACTCTACAGTAAAACTGCAGTGATCCGCATGTGAAACTCTATGGTGAAACTGCAGTGATCTGCATGTGAGACTCTATGGTGAAACTGCAGTGATCTGCATGTGAAACTCTATGGTGAAACTGCAGTGATCTGCATGTGAAATTCTATGATGAAACTGCAGTGATCTGCATGTGAAACTCTATGGTGAAACTGCAGTGATCTGCATGTGACCCTCTACGGTGAAACTGCAGTGATATGCATGTGAAACTCTATGGTGAAACTGCAGTGATCTGCATGTGACACTCTATGGTGAAACTGCAGTGATCTGCATGTGAAACTCTATGGTGAAACTGCAGTGATCTGCATGTGAAATTCTATGATGAAACTGCAGTGATCTGCATGTGAAACTCTATGGTGAAACTGCAGTGATCTGCATGTGAAACTCTATGGTGAAACTGCAGTGATCTGCATGTGACACTCTATGGTGAAACTGCAGTGATCTGCATGTGACACTCTATGGTGAAACTGGAGTGAAGAAACACTGCAGTTTCACCGTAGAGTTTCACAAGCTGTAGGCAATGTGCTGATGGCAGTAATCGGCCAGTATATAAGAACTCTAGCAGTAAACGTTGTAATGGGGTTGCGTGCCGTGCTATAACAGAGCCAGCTGGTGAATCACCGTAAGGAGACCCAGGGGAGTCCAGGTGCCAGCATGTGTGTAAAAAGAGGACATTTCAAATTCTCGTTAGAGCGAGCGGCTCTGCTTTTAAAACAATTACTGGCCTCGTCTGAATACCGGCTTATGACTTCAACCGCATAATAATGAATGCATGACAGTGATGAACTTGAAGTGGTCAAACTTTTTTGAACCATAATAATTCTTTTTGTCCCACACTAAAATATTTTGTATTTTTTAACTACTGAAATCTGTAGACATTAACTGGATTTTTCCTCTATTGTGAATCCAGTAGCTATTTGTGTTTTGGTATGCTGTTAAGGAAGACCGCGCTACCTCTTGAAAAAAATATGACCAGCAACTGGGCGACATGTTTAATAAGCTGTCAAAATGGTCTTCTCTAGTTCTTTGTCTTGCTTTTACTGTTGAGCATAATTAATCTTTCACCGAATGGAAAGGCTCACTCAATCCAAAGCAACAGGAGTTGTAATTCAGTTTTACGAGAGCATGACTTTAATTTTCACCTCACATTCAAACAGATGTGTTTAGGCTCTAGGCCATTGTCAGTGTAAAAGGCTCCTTGATACAGACATTCAGCTTTTTTGTGCTTTATTTTAATCGTATATAAGCCGGCTGCACACTGTGTTCTGATTAAGCATCCCTTTTTAAACATAATTAATCTATGCTATTGCTGAGTGTAGACTTCCAGTACTGTTAAAGAACATATTTTGGCTCCAGCCTCTAAAACTATAACTAAATGTTGAATTCCAACTGTATCTCTTTCAAATGTGAAACAAAGACAATATTATAATGAATGGATTCAACAATTCAGCGCAGTCGTGTTGATGCATAAAATATTAAACAAAATAATGTATACAATATTATGGATTGTGTTACAGTTGAATCAGGGGTAGGGCTAGTTTGGGCTGGCTAAGGGGATATATGTAGATGGATCAGGAGCAGGGCTAGTTTAGGCTGGAATTAGGGGTCATAGTTGGAAAAGGAGTAGGGCTAGTTTGGGCTGGATTAGGGGTCATAGTTGGAAAAGGAGTAGGGCTAGTTTGGGCTGGATTAGGGATCATAGTTGGAAAAGGAGTAGGGCTAGTTTGGGCTGGATTAGGGGTCATAGTTGGAAAAGGAGTAGGGCTAGTTTGGGCTGGATTAGGGATCATAGTTGGAAAAGGAGTAGGGCTAGTTTGGGCTGGATTAGATTAGGAAAAAATCTTTCTTTCCCAGGTTGTCACTAATGAGGGACCTTTGGGAAAGAGACATTTTCTCTGGCCATTCAGTGAACTGGACCCTTTAAAGTAGGAATAATGTGGTTCCTCTTGTGTAGACGTTTTATTTGCATCTTTAAAAGTACTTCTGGGAATATGGCGTTTAGTTTTATGGTCCAGTGTTTTTCTGCCCTTCGTCTGTCCTCTGGTTTCCAGTTAGTATTTGTTTTCAGACCCAATATTTTCAGTGCCTCAAGTCCATGGTGAAGGAAATGAACCACTGGGTGTGTCTCTGTGTCCCAGTGATTTTTAATGTAATATATGTGTTGTCCTAATCCAGTTCTAATCACATTCCCTATCCCTATCTCCTACATATTTTATGTGTTTACACTTTATGGAATTTATACCATTTTTTGTGTCGACTAAGTGTTTCATTATGCATGTTGTTTTTGTAGTGTTCTAGACTATTTGTAAAATATAGGGCTTTTTGTGTGTACAGTGTTGACTTCTGGTAGTTTTGTTCTTACCAGGTGGCCCTTAAAGTTTTTCTTCTTCTTGTCAGCACTCATAGTTGTAGAAAGGTTGGTTGGGCTAGTTTTGGTTGGATTAGGGGCGATGGTTGAAACGAATGTAGGGCTAGTTTGGGTTAGATTACGGCTCATAGTTGGGCTAGGGCTAGTTTTGGTGGTATTAAGGTTCACAGTGGGAGCTTGGGTAGGAATACTCTCCACTGTTCTTTGCAAAGAGCTCGTTCATGCGTTTGCTCAAGTCACCAATGCAGTTTATTGCAGTTCCATGCATCTTTATGGATCTTAATGCAGTTTAGCACAGCTGAATGCTGTTTAATGTTGATGAATTCTGTTTAGTGCAATTTAATAAAAACTTGATATAGCCTAATGCTGTTTAGTGGAGTCTACTCTGCAGTTCAATGCCATTTAATGCAGTTTAAGTGAATTAATGCTGTTTACTAATCCTAATGCAGTTTATTGATGTTTAGCAAAGCATAATGCTGTTTAAGCAAGGGAAGTTTATTTATGTAGCACCTTTCAAGCACAGAGGCAATTCAAAGTGCTTTACACAAGCATAAATGACAATAAAATTGTAGTTAAAGCATAAAAACAATGATTAAAAGACAATTGAAATGATGAAGATATAATTAGGGTAGTTTACCCAAGTTTAGTGCATCTTAAGGCAGTTTGATGCAGTTTGATGCAGTTTGATGCTCTTTAAGGCAGTTTAATGCAGCTCAATGCAGCCTAATGCAGTTTGATGCTCTTTAAGGCAGTTTAATGCAGCTCAATGCAGCCTAACGCAGTTTGATGCTCTTTAAGGCAGTTTAATGCAGCTCAATGCTGTGTAATGCAGTTTAATGCAGCTCAATGCTGCGTAATGCAGTTTAATGCAGCTTACTGCAGTTTAATGCTGTTTAGCGCATCTTAAGGCAGTTTAAAGCAGTTTAATGCAGTCTAATACAGTTTAATGCAGTCTAATGCAGGTTAATGCTCTTTAATGCAGCTCAATGCAGCTCAATGCTGCGTAAGGCAGTTTAATGCTAAGGCAGTTTAATGCAGTCTAATGCAGGTTAATGCTCTTTAATGCAGCTCAATGCAGCTCAATGCTGCGTAAGGCAGTTTAATGCTAAGGCAGTTTAATGCAGTCTAATGCAGGTTAATGCTCTTTAATGCAGCTCAATGCAGCTCAATGCTGCGTAAGGCAGTTTAATGCTAAGGCAGTTTAATGCAGTCTAATGCAGGTTAATGCTCTTTAATGCAGCTCAATGCAGCTCAATGCTGCGTAAGGCAGTTTAATGCTAAGGCAGTTTAATGCAGTCTAATGCAGCTCAATGCAGCTCAATGCTGCGTAAGGCAGTTTAATGCTAAGGCAGTTTAATGCAGTCTAATGCAGGTTAATGCTCTTTAATGCAGCTCAATGCAGCTCAATGCTGCGTAAGGCAGTTTAATGCTAAGGCAGTTTAATGCAGTCTAATGCAGGTTAATGCAGGTTAATGCTCTTTAAGGCAGTTTAAAGCAGTTTAATGCAGTTTAATGCAGCACCCTCTGTGCAAATGCTGTGCTGTGCAGCGGCAGGGCGATGCCTGTGGATGCTTCCCGCTCCGCTCTGCAGGCACACGCTGGTGGGGGTGGGGGGTGGGGGTGGGGGAGGGGGGGGGGGGGGGGGGGGGGGGAGGGGTGAAGCTCGCCACAGGCCCGTCCAATCGCACAGCGCACGGACGCGCGGCTTAAAAAAGCATCACGACGAGCGACCGCCGGAGAGGACGGAGAAATCCGGGGGAATTAAAGGCTCGGTTCAGCCGGTCCTTCCTGGTCAGTTAAGCGCGGTGAGCGTTCTGCCCCGCAGGGCTAATCCGCTCATTAGATGGATAAAGACGCAGTTTGGCAGGCGGGGACGCCGCGCGCTCCACACGCGCGCCGCGTCCTCAGGCTGCTCGCTCACCGCCGCCCGGTCGAGCTTGCATTCCGGCTGTTCCCATCTGCCTGGTCGAGTTTGCAGTCCGCCTGTTCCCATCTGCCCGGTCGAGTTTGCAGTCCGGCTGTTCCCATCTGCCTGGTCGAGTTTGCAGTCCGCCTGTTCCCATCTGCCCGGTCGAGTTTGCAGTCCGGCTGTTCCCATCTGCCTGGTCAGGTTTGCAGTCCGGCTGTTCCCATCTGCCCGGTCAAGTTTGCAGTCCGGCTGTTCCCAGCTGCCCGGTCGAGTTTGCAGTCCGGCTGTTCCCATCTGCCCGGTCGAGTTTGCAGTCCGCCTGTTCCCATCTGCCCGGTCGAGTTTGCAGTCCGCCTGTTCCCATCTGCCCGGTCGAGCTTGCAGTCCGGCTGTTCCCATCTGCCTGGTCAAGTTTGCAGTCCGTCTGTTCCCATCTGCCCGGTCAAGTTTGCGGTCCGCCTGTTCCCATCTGCCCGGTCGAGCTTGCAGTCCGCCTGTTCCCATCTGCCTGGTCAGGTTTGCAGTCCGGCTGTTTCCATCTGCCCGGTCGAGTTTGCAGTCCGGCTGTTCCCATCTGCCCGGTCGAGTTTGCAGTCCGGCTGTTCCCATCTGCCCGGTCGAGTTTGCAGTCCGGCTGTTGACAGCTGCTGCTGCTGCTGGCATGCAGAGCGAGGTGCTGGGGGGTTTGGGAGGAAGGGGGCACAGGGTGGCAGGAGGAGCTGGAGACCCTCCCCCTCTGTACCGTGAGGCACCCTCTACAAACACTTTCTGTTATTCTCATCAGCCAAAATGTCTCTACACAAACTGCCTCAGTGTAGAAGTGTACAGCAGCATACAGACACATAACATGACTATAACTTGATTTGCATAATACAATTGAAACACAAATGATCATTTATGTCAGTTTATATTCACTAGACTATTCTATTTTAAACATGGTAAGATATTGCACACATGCGCACACAAAAACAGTCTCTTTCTCTCTTTCTCTCTCTCTCACACACACACACACACACACACACACACACACACACACAAAACTCTCTCTCACACACACATACACACACACAGAGGGGAAAAGAGAATAAATTCCAGGCTCAAGGTAGGACAGGCGGGTTACAATGGGACACGGAGGAAAGCACCAAACTGAGAGGTACAGGAAATATCAGGAGTCAGAAACGGTAAATCTCATCTTACTCCAGCGCACTGGGTATAGGAGAGCTGGGGAGACTGCTGGAGTGTTCATTACAGAGACCGCTTCTCATGTTTTTCTGATTTCTTGGGGACACCTGGCTAATCTGGAGGATTTATGGGGAGGCACACAATAACGAAAACACCACATAAACAAGGACTCCAACTTTGAAGTGACTAAATCACAGAACGGCAGCAGCCCCGGTAAATCACGACGAGGCGAATGCCAAGTATGTGTCAGTGATAAAAGAGGCCTGACAATCAGCACTTCTGACATCTGAGTTTACAAAGTGGCATGAGGCAAACCCTTCCAAAAGGCTAATTTATTCGTGACTGAGTTGCAGGTGCATCGGTCACAAAAACCGCAGAATAATTTCACCTAGAAAGAGGAACAGACCTGAAAATTATGGCATCTGCTGAGCAGAAACAGCAAAGAACAGGAACAGTGGCCAGAAGTTGAAGCTCACTGACAGGGAGAAAGAACACTGTTACTGTGTCCCTGCCACTTGGCCAGCAAACACAGTGCCCACGACCTGCCCACTACATTACATACCCACCAGCAACCATACAGTGCCCACTACCCAACTAAAAGCAAACATACAGTGCCCACTAACCACCCGCTACCGACCAGCAAACATATTGCCCACTACCCAACTACCAGCGAACATAGTGCCCACTACCGTCCAGCAAACAAAGTTCCCACTACCCACCCACTAAATACCAGCAACCATAGTGTCCACTACCTTGCCATGACCTACCTACATGCAACCATATAGTGCCCACTATCTACCCTGTACAGACCCACCAGCAAACATACAGTGCCCACTACCCACACACTACAGACCCACCAGTAAACATACAGTGCCCACTACCCACACACTACAGACCCACCAGTAAACATACAGTGCCCACTACCCACACACTACAGACCCACCAGTAAACATACAGTGCCCACTACCCACACACTACAGACCCACCAGTAAACATACAGTGCCCACTACCCAACTAAAAGCAAACATACAATGCCCACTACCCACCCTGTACAGACCCACCAGCAAACATACAGTACCCACTACCGACCAGCAAACATATTGCCCACTACCCAACTACCAGCGAACATAGTGCCCACTACCGACCAGCAAACATAGTTCCCACTACCCACCCACTAAAGACCAGCAACCATACAGTGTCCACTACCTGCCCATGACCCACCTACATGCAACCATATAGTGACCACTACCCACCCACTACCTACCAACCAGCAAACATACAGTGCCCACTACCTACTCTGTACAGACCCACCAGCAAACATACAGTGCCCACTACCCACACACTACAGACCCACCAGTAAACACACAGTGCCCACTACCCACACACTACAGACCCACCAGCAAACATACAGTGCCCACTACCTACTCTGTACAGACCCACCAGCAAACATACAGTGCCCACCTACCACCTAGTATAGACCCACCAGTAAACATACAGTGCCCACTACCCACACACTATAGACCCACCAGCAAACACACAATGCCCTGTACTTACCCACTACTGACCCTCTGTACAGCCTGCACAGCTGTCTGCCCACACTTTGCTAACGGGCGTTAGCACAGCCTGCCAGCGTACAGCGCACAGACGGCCGGGGTGACGATCGGCTGCTGAAGGAGCTCAAAATAGCTGGTGAGCGGCCCTGCCGCTGCCGGGCCGCTGCAGTGCCGACGTGCTTCACGCTGGCGGAATGACAGCTGGCGCCGATGGCGGTCCGATAGGCGGCCGCATGCTGGGTAAACTAATCTGCGAAAGCGCGCGAAAGGAAAGTTCACACGTTTTTCCGCTCGTGTCACTCCAGGCCGTGATTTGACTTGCGGGCTGCGGAGTGTTGACGCCTGTTTCTGCACACGCTCGGCACCATGCAGGAGCTGTGAATGTCATCTCATAAAAATAAAAAACACGTTTTCAACGTACAAAAATGCCAAGTTACTCACACATACAAACCACTGTCTATAGCTCATTCATTCAAACTGGCTAAAATCTAGGCCTGCCGTTGTAAGTATTCATATCAAAATGACGCCAAGTTACGGTACTACAAACGATGTGGGCTATCTTGTCTCACCGAAATGAAAGAAGCTGTATTCCAAAGCAATGCTATACCCAGTGATTCCTAAATTGTTTCAACTGTGTCTCACTGCACAAGAGCGCCTCCTCTGGTTCATTATGAACTGTCATCCTGCCTGCATTAAGGCCCGGTGTTATGCAAGTGGGGTGGGGAGATACAGCTTTTGTCGGAGCTAACCTATTCAACATCAGCCCCCCTCCTCAATGCAAACCCCTCTCCTCTGAGAAGAGAGGTTGTCACAGCAACACGAATTCACAAATTCTAAAGAGTGTTTCTGCTCTGAAGCATATCGAACAACAAGGGTTTCGTTCAGTCCCTTACACCCTGTGGAAATAGACCCGCACGCTGGCACCAGAAGCAGGTGATTTAAGAGGCGTCCCCCAGGTAGCGGGGGGGTAAAGGCGTGTCATCCCGGCCGCCTGCTGATTGGTCGGAGCTCCCTGGCGGCGTTTCCCCCCCCCCACCCGGCAGGTTCCACGCGGCTGACCCGGGGATCACAGTGCGCCCAGGCTCGAGTGCGTCTAACCTCGTTTGTAGGAGAGTTCCAATCTGTCTGGTCGTGCTGGTGTGTGTCACGGGCCGGTCGCTTCTGATCATTGTTTCGCACAGAGTGTGCGCGGTTCATTACTGGCACATTGACTGCTTGTTGTGACTCCAGCAGACGGGGACTTATTAGGGCTGCGGGCGGTGTTCTCCGTGTCCCTGGTGGCTGCATCCCCTCTGATAAGCAATCTGCAGTGCAGCGTTATATGAGCAGTCATGAAAACCCCATAGTTGACAGGACATGCATTCAAGACCCAAAACCCCACAGTCGACAGGACGTGCTCAAGACCCAAAACCCCACAGTCGACAGGACGTGCTCAAGACCCAAAACCCCACATTCGACAGGACGTGTTCAAGACCCAAAACCCCACAGTCGACAGGACGTGTTCAAGTCCAAAACCCAACACTCAACAGGACATGTTCAAATCCAATGCCAGGGTGAGTAAATGTAAACATGTTCAGCAGTGCTGGAAGGGTAAAGAAGAGAAGGCTGAATCCAACCTTCTTGTGCATAAACGCACATGTGGACCTGTCCATCTCCCGCCATGTGACTGGAGTTAAACCTGCAGGAGTTTAACTGTGATCTTCCATGACTGGAGTTAAACCTGCAAACCTTATTGCTCCCCAGGACTGGAGTTAAACCTGAAGATGCAGCACCCCTTCCAGGACCGGAGTTAAACCTGTAGACACAGCTCCCCCTCCAAGGCTGTGCAGTTAGAGCTAAGCTCCGGCTGTGAAGTTCTTCTAGTGCTGAGATGCTGTGTTAGACAGTCAATGAGGCAGCCAAGCATCATCCCCAGTAAATATTTGGGTAGGATTTGGTTGATGGAGGCATCCTCACCACCTGGTTGTTTACTGAGTTCCTTACTACCTTCAAACTCAATAATTCAACAAAACCATATTACGTATGCAAGATAAACAGTCAACAGTTTAAATATTCAAACACGCTTTGAACGTGTCTCATACAAGGCTATGTTGTTCCGTAGCGCAGAAATGATTGTGAGCACGAGGGTGATTCATCAGAGCGCTCACGTGCGTTTTATCCGAAGATGACAGTAGCGTAGCTGCGTAATCCTCTCCCCGAGCGCGATAGCTCTCGCGTCTCAGAGTCGGCCGCCGGCCGGGAAGCCCCTGGCTCACCACGCTTTCCTAACGCGAGGAGGAACGAACACAGACGCCGGAGGCTGCGCACGGAGCGTGCTCAGAGACGTGAAACATTCCCGGCAGTAATCTTGTCTGATGACTTGTACCAGAACACGTCACGTTCGGCTGTGCAGAGCAGTCTAAATTATGCCACGCACAGTTTTGCCATGACCCGGTCAGGGTACATGCGAACAATATGATTCATATTTATAACTTTCTACCATTTTTGACATTTAAGTACCAGGCTTCCTAATGCACTCAAAGACGTGCATGTTAGGTGCGCTCCTGCAGTTTTCCTTGACCAAGGCGCGCTGGCCTCAGAACTGGAGTTGGTCCCCGGGCGCTGCACTGTGGCTGCCCACTGCTCCTAAGTAACTAGGATGGGTCAAATGCAGAGGACAAATTACCCCACGGGGTTCAATAAAAGTATATCTTATCTTATTTTATCTTATCTCGCTTTTTATTCTGTTATTAGTGGGGGGAGTGCTGACACTGTGAACATACCTGGGTCAAATACGTATTTGTTTTGGATTCAAATACTTTTCTATGCTTTACTGATCTTTTCTGGTATATTGGAACCAATGAAATACTCTCAGAAAGTGCAAACCCTGCCTTCTGGTCATATTGGCAGGCTCCGTTCCACCAGGCAAGATCAATAGAGAGCAGAAAAGTATTTGAATCCAAAACAAATACGTATTTGACCCAGGTCTGCACTGTGCATATGTACACCTGGACACAGTCACAGTTTGAGAATCATCTGTGCACCACTTTTAGAATCAAAAAGAGCCTGAATACCGGTCATATTTGGTCATGTTCAGTCCCCTTTTTGGAAGGAATTACAGGCCAATTTCGTTCCAATAACCGTAAGTAGCTTTGTGCTTTAAGCCTCAATCACAAGTACAAATGGAGGCTGAGTGAAGATACTTCCCCCCCCCCCCCTGTCTGGCTGCAATCAGTTTTTTTCTAATTGAGTTTGGTTTACACTCAAATGAGGTTTTCCCGATAAATGTCTGAGAATGCCCATGCGCAAGCCTCATAAACTCATATTGACAAAAATAACGAGCTTCACAAATCTCTGCTCTGCGCACATTTCCAACTGAGGATAACATGGTTGAGGGAACTCCGAAGCCACGGAGTTTTATTGGTGGCGAAATTTACTGCGGGCTTATTTAAATGTAAATGTTCTAATCGGCACCACGCATGCCGTGTTCTTGATAGTTCATTGTTTCATTGTTTCATTTTAATATTCGAGATTCAATGTCGCCGTGAGCGTGACATTTGTTACCTGTAAAATCCCGACGCTGGTGACAGATCGCCGCGTGCGGCAGCGATAGCCGGGTCGGCTCCACATTACGGCAGTCATGCCTTACACGGCGGATGTGATTTGATAAACGCTGCGAGATGCGGGGAGATATGAGAAGTAATCTATTACCGGAGCAGGCAGCATGGCTGTCATATTCCCATGGAGATGGTATCTAAAGGTTAATGCGGAGTGCGCTGCCTATTCTCTGCCAGGTTATTTTAGTAGCTCACCGTTCAAAAAGTGTGTGTGTGTGTGTGTGTGCATGTGCACGTATGTAAGTGTGTGTGTGCGTGCGTGCGTGTGTGTGTGTGTGTGCATGTTTGCGTGTGCATGGATGTACATGAGTGAGCGTATGTGCTTGTGCATGTGCATGGGTGTGTGTGTACGTGTGTGCACATGTGCATGAGTGTACGTGTGCATGAGTGTACGTAGATGTGCATGAGTGTACATGTGCATGGGTGTGCTTGTGTGTGTGCAGGCGTGTGTGCATGGGTGTGCTTGTGTGTGTGCATGGGTATGCTTGTGTGTGTGCATGGGTGTGCTTGTGTGTGTGCATGGGTATGCTTGTGTGTGTGCATGGGTATGCTTGTGTGTGTGCAGGCTTGTGTGCATGGTTATGCTTGTGTGTGTGCAGGCGTGTGTGCATAGGTATGCTTGTGTGTGTGTAGGCGTGTGTGCATGGGTATGCTTGTGTGTGTGCAGGCGTGTGCATGGGTGTGCATATGCATGGCTGTGCTTGTGTGTGTGCGTGGGTATGCTTGTGTGTGTGCAGGCGTGTGTGCATGGGTATGCTTGTGTGTGTGCAGGCGTGTGTGCATGGGTGTGCTTGTGCGTATGCAAGCGTGTGCACGGGTGTGGGTGTGCACTGGCAGATGGGTGTGTGATTTTCGCTCCTGTATCTATGTTTGTGTTTGTGTTCTTGTTTTCATTTACTTGTCTTATGTTTTCAGAGAAACCTGTTTGATATGCTGTAAACTGAAATGCTCTTTCATACAGTGCAGAAGCGAACAGACAGCTGCTGGAACAATATATTACAAAAAAAAAAATGAACTGAATGGAATTCACAATGACTGTGACTGCTGCTGGAAATAATTTTTCCGACAGTAGGTTTTATTCTTTTGTTAGACAGAAAACTGAACAGCTCCCATTTAAATGTCTGTAGATGTCTTTGACATCTTTAAAATTAAAATGTTGGTAACAATTTATTTGAACCTTATGCCATAAAGGTACTATAAGTATTACAAAACACCTGTCATAACCAGGTATAACCGTATATTACAGCTTCAAACCGATGTCATAATATGTGCGGCTAATTTTTCAAAACAGATTCAAAATACCCCATTCAAATAATGATTTTCTACGCTATGACACAGCTCCTTCTGACCTGTTTTAAGTTATGCTTACGAGAGTACTATGCAGTATGCCATGCAGTTCAAATGTGTTACTAAAACATCAAATGATGAAGCTAGTGGTTAAACCTGCTGAATGTGTGTGTGTGTGTACATGGGTTTGTGTGTGTACATGCATATTTTTTCTGTGTGTGCATATTTGTGCGCACGCATGTGTGTTTTATTTAATTTATCCAACCTTATGCAAATCAAGCATACTGGTAAAGTAGGGCTTCAACAGACAGGGAAGAAAAAGTATTAACATTCAAAAAACAAGGAAATATGTTGGCCTTACATTCTGTAATTTTTATTACATTAGGAGTTTATAGCATTCAGTAGACCATAATCAGGGCTGGCCCGTGGCATAAACGCTCTATGCAGTTGGATTTTACCCACCCCAAACCCCCCCTCCCCGCTCGACAGCATCCCACAGAATTGTTTAGGGCCCCCGAAATCCTAGGGGGCACCTCAACAATAGCAGTGCCAGTGATTATAATGGTAAAAATCATACATTTTTGGCACTTTATACAGCTTGTTGGGGTTAAACTCCACACACGTCTGGTTTTAACCGTATTTTCACACAGCTTGAACTGACCTGAGAAGCTGGACCTAACAAGCTGCCCGTTGCTCACCTTTCATTTAAATCTTTATTATCCTGATATTTAAACACATTTATATAATCTCTTTGCAGCCACGGATAAAAACGTAAAAGGTCAACACAGTACAGCAACGGTGACAGGCATTCGCAATACACACGCTATATAAAACGTCAAAAGCCATTAGCGAGCCTAGATATTAGAGTTCGGCGAGCCTATGGCTACAGGTATAAAGGGGCTATTGCGTTTCTCCCCGGGAAGCTCTGTGGACTGGTGGAAGTCTCGACTCAGGCCTAAGTGGGTGGGCTGGGCAGCTAAGAATAGAGCCGAGCTTCGGAGTGGGCTGACGGACAAACGCTATCATTAAGTGGTATCTGGACAACAGCAGCGATCTTTGCTTTCCACTTTCAGACTGAGAAGCAGCTGGGGAGCTGGTTCTGGGCCTGAACACTTAGACTACCAAACCCAGGCAATAAAGGGAAAGGCTCAACGTATGGGGCCGATGGAGACTGTGGCGCTCTAAGCAAGGAGATCAACGGCCATTGATTTTGTTTTTGCAATATTCTTTTTAAAATGTTTCGGGTGGTTTTTCGAAATGGGGATAGCTGCCAGACTCTGCTGATATCCCAGTTACCAAAACCTAATGTGACAGCAGAGCGGATCTCAGGCATTCAGATTCCGGGGCCCCCCTGGAGAGGGAGTCAGCCAATTAACTCAAAGCAGGAAGTACTGCAGCCCACGCTCCTCAGGTAAGAAGACACCCACCTGAAAAACCATGACATTTTTAACTGTAAAACGTCCCTTGGATAAAGAAATTTTAGAATGTATATTAATATACTAATGTCTGTTCAACACATATTGTCATATGTAATTGCACACTTAATAGGCTGGCTAACTAGCAGTTCCAAAGATTTCTCAATGGATGTAATCAGAATGGCATGCTATGCACTGAACATTTTCATCAACAAATAAGCTTTTAGGAATAATGAGGTTCTGAGTAGTGTGTAGCTTGCTGGGAACTGTAGGCAAATGATGCCATGTATCTCAATGGCTGAAAACATTGAATATTTAACCCGCATGATACCAGATCCATAGCCTATTGCTGAGGGGATACCTCAGATGACGAAGTCTTTAAAGGTTTAAGTTTAAACCCTGTTGATTCAATGGTATTTATCAGTAATGAGACCAACAGAGGGCACTGTCTAAGTAGGACAAGTCCCTCATTAGCCCAATACCGTTTCCCACAAAAAGTTCCCCACATGCACACGGTGCGTCTCTGAAAGGTCTTCAGCATCTTGTCAGGAGTCAGGAAAATGTCAGTTCACTGCAAATGAACACCTTCATTGTTCAAGCAGTTTCATGTTGTGTGAACATTAAATGCATATGAAAATGAAATTTTATTGGATTATATGATATATTAAGTTAAACAGTTTTAAAATATTTTTAAAAAATACATGTACATGTTTTAAAATTAAATTTCAGAAGAAAATGGGAACACACACACGCTCGCTCACTCACTCACTCACTCACTCACTCACACACACACACACGCGCACACACACAAACACACATATTCACATACACGGACACACACACACACACATGCTCACTCGCTCACTCACTCGCTCACTCACTCACACACACACACGCACGCACACCCACACACCATGGCGTCTGCGTTTACAGCACAGTTTATATGTCGTTGTGTAAACGTACTCCAACTTTTTCATTTAGATGGATGAATGCATTTGGTTGTAATTTCGCATACAACCTCTGACTGACTCATGTTTGCAAAAGTTAGAATTTGTTTGATTTCTTGGTGTTCACAATTTTAGAGCAAGTTTCACGATTTTCTTCTGAAGCTCTTGTGATTGATTAATCAAATCTGGAAAAAAGTGTCATTTTGGGCCAAAAAGAATGATCACGAGGCAAGAAAAATGAGTGAATAACATTCTGCTTTTGGGTGAGTGATCCCTTTAATTTGTTTGTATCCCACAAAACCCCATGGGCTAGAAAACATGCCTTTCATTCTCTTGTACAGGTGATGTATGGCCTCAGTCTCTAAAATAATTGCCATGTCTCATTTGTTATGCTCAGATAATTCAGGACAGACACTTGCCCCAGACAAATGGCTTCTCTCTTTAACTTTCACTTCTCGGAGCAAAGCTATCAAACACAGAGGCCTGTTTCCTGCTCTTAATCTTCCCCTGCTCGCTGAACAGTGGATAAAAATGTAATTAGTTAATGGTGATGATGATGAGGACGAAGAGACTGGGAGGCCCTGCGCTGCCATCTATCCACCCGAAGACCACCACAATGTGATCTGCCACACGCCACAATAGATAAGCGCTGTGTCTTTCTCCTGAAACCATTTAGGTCCAACGTGACAGCCCGGCTAGGAAGAATCACACTGGGGAAAAAGTGCTTAATCATGCTGATCAGTTGCAGCAAAGACACACCATTCATAAAATACGGGGGGAGAAGGAGACCTCTGTAAATCATTCTGCTTTTTATTTTAAAGCTAACTTTTACATGAGTTCATCCTGGTAACGATTACCAACAGCAAGAAGCAAAATGATAATGACATGGCATAACTACTTTAAAAGGCCTTTATTATTGTGGCATGAACACACAGAGAGTAGAAACAGCAGTACAAACATGCGGCCTATGTGTTTCAGCAAGAAGCCTTCATCAGAGCACAGCCCAATGCCTGAGAGTCTTCATCAGAACACAGCCCAATGCCTGAGAAGCACAGCCTAATGCCTGTGAGTCTTCATCAGAACACAACCCAGTGCCTGAGAGTCTTCATCAGAACACAGCCCAATGCCTGAGAAGCACAGCCTAATGCCTGTGAGTCTTCATCAGAACACAACCC
This sequence comes from Anguilla anguilla, assembly GCF_013347855.1. Taxonomy (NCBI): domain Eukaryota; kingdom Metazoa; phylum Chordata; class Actinopteri; order Anguilliformes; family Anguillidae; genus Anguilla; species Anguilla anguilla. The sequence goes on from NC_049213.1 coordinate 8,080,368, forward strand.
AGTGCCTGAGAGTCTTCATCAGAACACAGCCCAGTGCCTGAGGGTCTTCATCAGAACACAGCCCAGTGCCTGAGGGTCTTCATCAGAGCACAGCCCAGTGCCTGAGAGTCTTCATCAGAACACAGCCCAGTGTCTGAGAAGCACAGCCCAATACCTGAGAGTCTTCATCAGAGCACAGCCCAACGCCTGAGAGTCTTCATCAGAGCACAGCCCAATGCCTGAGAGTCTTCATCAGAGCACAGCCCAATGCCTGAGAGTCTTCATCAGAGCACAGCCCAATGCCTGAGGGTCTTCATCAGAGCACAGCCCAGTGCCCGAGAGTCTTCATCAGAGCACAGACCAATGCCTGGCTAAGGATATATAGATAATTGACAAATAGGCAATTCTGAGTTGTCAATTATCAGTTATGCCAAGCCAATAGTCCCTTGTCAATTAAAAACATCTACTACATAGGTAACAATAAGAAGATCTGGTTCTGACCTATTAACACACGAGGCCGGATATCTACTGCAATATAATAATTAAACCATGAAGATAGGTTATCATTGTGCAGTCATACGGGATACCAATCACACATTACTGCCAAGGTTACAATATTAACAGCTCAACATATAAAACGGTTCATACACATATGAATGGGTCACAATTCATATAAAAATGGTCTGAAATCAATTTCATCATTTAAACTAAGATTTGCATAGCTTTAAATTTATGAATCCAGAAAGTCTCTGTTTGTCAGAGTCTTTTCAATGTATCTCCACCCCAGATTTGTTTGTTTATTACTGTAATACCTTCCACTTTTTGTAATTCTGAATTCATATGTTTTTAAAATATCTTACCATTGGATAATCCATGTCACGTGTTCTGATAGCATACTTGTGTTCTGCAGTCCTCTCCTTTAGTTTTCTTGCTGTTCTGCCTATATAAAACTAGTTGCACGGGTATAAGCCAGTTGGGCAGCAGTGTAGTATTCTGGGTATGGAGCTGGCCTATGTAAATGCTATGTAAAAAGTTGTATAAGTCACTGGATAAATGTCTGTTAAATGCCTGTGATGTAATGTACTAAGTGGTAAACTACACAGTTGGTATTGCAGTTAATAAAGGAAAGCATATAAACAAAACTTCATTTGTTCTCATATGCAAAAAGCTTTTCACTTGAATTATATTCTAGCAGTGGTTGCAATGCTCACATCTAAAGGTTCCTATAGTAGCACCTGGATCAACCTGAAAACCAACACGTATGATTTGTCATTTGGACACACTTGTTTATTTTATTTCCTTGAGCACTCCTGAGTTCAGTTCTTCTTCACCCTAGTAACCGTGAAGACTACAGTGCTGTGAGCAGACACGCATTGCAATATGAGCCCTCCACCTGCAGAGAAGGTCTTTGGCCCTCACTGACACAGGTAGATAGATAGACAGACAGACAGGCAGACACAGACCGACAGGCGGGCAGACAGACAGACAGGCAGACAGACAGGTGGGCAGATAGACAGACCGACAGACAGGCAGACAGTCAGACAGACAGAAATGCAGCCTGGACATGCTCCCTTGTCTGAGAGGTTTCATCTGTTTGAATCGGACTCACGACCGCCAGCTTTTGTGTTCGGACCGGAACCTTTTTGAGACATGTCCATAAAATAAGGAATCCACTGAAAGCTTTCAGGAAAAAAAAACTAGTGCTTTTTCAGAGCTATGTCTGAAGGCTTTGCTTTCTCCTTGGTCAAGGTCACTTCTGCAGTGTTCTTTTTAGATTGTACTTCGCCAGTCTTAGAAAATCAGCCACAGGGTTCACAGGGTTCCACTCTGTGATTGACCCCCCCCCCACCCCCCCCATCCCCAATCAGATCGATTGAGTGCTTCCATGCTGCGTTTGGGTTTGGGGCTTGTATATGGCAAGTTCAGCACAGATATACTACTAAAATTAAATATATGTTGTATGCGGTATCCCCCCACAAATTTGCTAAATTTCCCCAGTTCACGGTCATCATGACAGTGACAGTTCTGAGTTGTACATTTAAGTCAGCACTTGTGTCTTCTTTCTTATGAATAATGAGAAGCTCTTCAGTCACTTGAAAAAAATAATCTAAATAAAAAAATAATGATTCTTAGTAAGTCTATCATGTCTGGCTGATTAGGCATTTCAGATTTTCGTGGTGGTGGAGGTGGGGGGGGTAATATTTCATTCAGCAGCCGATTTTCCCCTGACTGAGTGCTGAATTTCAGAGGATGCCTTCTCCATGAATTCAGGAACCTTGGTGGGTTGCAAAGCAGACTGTCTCGATGCCACAGCCTTGCCCAGAAAGTTTGCATTTTACATGAAAATTTACCTTGAACTCACTCCAGTACTCAGCTAGACACATTTACACATCTTTTAAAGACCATGAACAGTCTACCAGAAAAAAAAATAAGCGAAGAGAGAAATTCATATTCAATTAAAGCAGGGAAATTAATTGGATCCCAGATAAATGAATATTTGAATAAGATCTGCATAACACACATTTCAGTGTCATTTTTTTTTGCTTGCCTCTCCCCCCCTCAGTGTCAGATCCATTTACTTTGTTGTGAGGTTTGGCACCCGTGTTTAATCTTATTCCTACATTTCTCAAGCCCACACATTCTGTCAAATCTCCCTCTTCTGCTCGTGAAATATGTGCCTTGTGCCTAGCTGGGGGCGGGGATAGCACATCAGCTGCAAATCTTCCTGCATTGATAGGGTTATTTTTCAGACAGCAGGAAACGGATAAGGGTGGGGGGGGCTGGACATTATATATTCCTGACCTTCAGATTCCTGCTAAAGAGCATGGCACCTAATTTTCAACTCCACAGGCAGTGCAGAAGCCTATAGGATCCTGTTATGGCAGATTTAAAATAAAAAGCAATGCCTGCATTCAAAGCTACTAGCAGCAGAACAGATGGGATTTGGTAATCAGTGAATGAAATGCAAGGGTTAACTCCTTTGCACAGATGCCAAATCTGACCAATTCTCACCCATGTAGTGGGTGTTCTATTTAAGACATTATAACTCCAGATGTGAGCATAGCAGAGAGTTGGAAAATGGCTTAAATGAAGCAAGACACGTGTACCATTTACAATACTAACTTAGATTAGATTTGATTAATAAGAAATCGATTTGATTAATAAGGTTTGATTAGGTAGAAATAAAGTGCCACTCATGCAATTATCTTTTTGAAATACTGAGAGATCATATATAGCAGGTAAAGCTGCTGAATCATAATGTCCTGGATCATAAACCCCATGACCACAAGCATGCAACATCTGAGGTCGATATGTGGAAAAAGTAAGCAGTGTACTCTGGTCCTTAGTGTCTCCAAATCTATCCAAAATATCTAGACTAAGCATTGTTGTAAGTTATAACATAATCATATATTTTTATTGAAATCAACTGTTTTGACTCGTGAAACTTGCATCTTTTTCAAGTGAGATTTATTATCTTTTCGTCAGCATAGGAGTCTAAGATATCTACGGGTCCAAAAACCTATCCAAAATTGCTTCCAAAATGAATTCATTGTTTTTGTCCATTATGAAGCACAGAAATGTATCCCTTTGTGATGATTTAAGATGAAACATTGATATCACATTGAATAATAATTGTGACACAATGTGATACACAAACCTAAATATGTAATCATTCACACTTCCAAATTTTTCCTGTACTTCACAGTATCATAATTATCTTTTGTTGCATGGAAATGGGATGACACATCATTATTATGATCACTCCAAGGGTAATTTTACATTCATCTAGCACATATCAGCACACAATATTTTCTATGTCATTTTCATTCCATACTACCAGCTAGGGTTGTTAGTTAATCCCAAATACGAATACGTGCTGAGTATTATTAGCAAAGGCTAACAGTTGTCTCTTATGACCAATGCAAATATAACAATATCAAAAATGACACAATGTAAATAATTGAAATATTACAAACCGTAAAACATACATGTTTGTATATATCCTAGCTAGACTTCATGCTTCCTGTTCTTCTGACCCACACCCCTAAGAATTTGCTCTAAAATTAGTCAAATCTGGCAAAAAAAAAAAAAAAAAGAAAATCTTCCAAAAAAAAGAAGGAAAAAACTATTAAGTCACAATAAGTGCTTATATATTGCCATGTAATGTTCCGGTTGAATGCACAATGCTGTGCATTAAGCAACCAAGTCGCAGATACTGATACCAGAATGATGTGGTATAATTCTACAAAAACCCCTCTTGTTTATTACACTATTCAGTGAGCACGGCAGTATTGGCATACTTTCAGGCTATCGTTGGGTTTTTCTTGTTGCTATGATGGAATACGAGTTTTTGTTGATGAAATAATATTTTAATGAACTCCCAGAAGGACGCTATTGTTCAGTGTACCATGCTTAAGGAGTAGTATAGTTACAGATGACACTGCAGGGAGGGAATGCTCATTAAATTGATGACCTATGTCAAAATGGTGGCACCTAGCAACTCTGTATTCAGCATTGTTGTTGTCTGGTAGTTGTGCAATCTCAGCACACCAGTGTGCCGGCCACCAGGGGGCTTGTGTGAAGGGGTTAACCCCTGCACTTTCCTAACACAAGGACACTACAGGGGCTGGTTTAATGAACAGGTTTGGCACACAAACAGTATTATGAGCTGTCTAATGTATTGTGGGTCTGCTTATGTAATCCTGGACTTCTATTTGAAGGAAATCAGGGGATTACGATTATTATGAAGCAAGGTCAGACATCTGAGGTGTAAGATCAGCGCTATTTGGGGTTTTCACCTTCGATACGTCATTACTTTACACTGTCTGCATTCACCACCAAGTGAGCAGTGCTGGCGTTTGCTGTCGTCGTCCTTTTCTCTCTACAGGGAGGGAAACCCAGTGGAAAATCTAACTGGCGTGAGGCGAGACATGACACCAGGGGAGGGTAAGTGCAAAGGGAAGCCGTTTCCTTCATTAATATGCTAATGGATGCTGAGTGGCCTCATTAGTTAATAGTCAGCGCTAATGCGGCGTTGTGATTTATCTGCTGCAGCAAGGACGGGACAGGGCTTCTGAGAGGCGGCGTCATCAGGTTTGGAAGATAAGGAGAAATATTCAGTGTCACAGCAGGTACAGTAACAGCGAACCTGGAAGCTGTGGTCCGGCATCTCAAATAACATCTCTGTGTGGCTCCAGGTGGGGGAAGGCGGGGTGGGGGGTTAGGGGTTCAATTAGGCTACCTTGTTTTCCTATTCAGTGATTTGTTTCATAAAACCAGCTTTACAGACTGCCCCCTCCTCTCTGGGGAGGAGAATTCCCACATTAACCAGTTTTTTAAAGAGTAATTACACCCTTGATCACTTTTTTTTTAAAGCTGTAAACATGTTTGAATGCCTACTTTATAATATTTTAATCCATTCCATTGTTTGAACATTTAGCAAAAAAAAATAAATAAATAAACTGGCAGAAAAGGTCTTGGTGTGGCCCTCAAAGGTTTGAAAAAACTCTGGCCCTGCCCCAATCCTGATGACAGAGTACCTTTTTGGGGGTACTGCTACATTATGTAGATGTCAATCAAGACATCGAGTGGGAAAATTGTCATCACCTGTGTTTACTTTTTAATACACTTGCACACTGCTGGAATCTGATTGGCTAGATTGGTTTTGGGCCAGTGTTTTCAAACCAGAGAAGAATGGAGTCCTGCTCAACTTTTTAATTTTACAATTAACAGTCCATTAAAATATTTAAACACATTTGAGGTGAGAAATAGGCCATGTAATTGCTGAATCTTGATTAATATTTGATCTGCAACACCTCGTTTGACAGTTTGAGTTTAATGAGCCAGGCACAGCTATGCTGTACAAATTCATTTGAACAGAGAATACTTTATGGAAATGAGATGGACACTCCTACTCCACCCACCCCAGAAAGCATTTTTCAAAGTAGTGTAGTAGACGGAGGCAGGATGAAACAGTGCGTGCAGTTACTCTTTAAAATGCTCTTTAAAGAGTAAAATAAAATACTCTTCAAAATGAAACTCAACTTTCACTGAACTCAGCCTTTTTTGGATACTGACAATTTCTCCATAACTAAAATAACATAAGATAAAATAAAAATAAAACAAACAATTTTCATGAATAAAAAAGCCTAAGACTTTAGCTTATCAGTGACCCATAATAAATTACAACTGCTGATTGAATCTTGACTTATTGATTTAATTTCTTTCTGTTAAAGACAGACTTATGTCAGAAAACTAAAAAAAAAAAAAGTAGGTCTAATTTTTATTTATTTATTTATTTATTACATTTTATGAAATGGCTTGGCTGAGTACTCAATTCTGATTGGCTGGGAGGTGTACATTATTTTTCCATATAGGCTTGGCTTTGAAGCAGCACCAGCAAAAATTCAATCCTTATTCTAAATTAATGAGCATCGACAGTCTGACTCAGTAAAACAAACATGGACAATGATGATTTTTTTGTCGTAATTTGCTAGCAAGCCATCTGTTGCAATATCAGAATTGCAACAGTGTTAATTATCTCCAAATGACATCTCATCTAAAGCCGCGTTTCCACCGCAGGAACTATACCCCGGAACTAGGAACCTTTTGAGGAACTCAGTGCGTTTCCACCGCAGGAACTAGGGTCTAAATTTAGTTCTGGGGGCTTTGTTTTACCCCCCAAAACGTTCCTGCTCGGGGGGTAGTACTTTCCGAAAGTACAGGAACCTTTTGGGTGGAGCTTGCAGCGCTGAACATTTCTGATTGGTCGAGTACTCGTAGCATTTGTGTTGTATTTATTTTCCGCCATTACCCGCCATGTTTGAAAATATGCAGCGGCAAACCAATTAATTTTCATAATAACTTCAAATCAAACTTGTATGTTATGCGGCGCAGTAGCCTACTTTTGGTTATAGCCTGTCAACGTCTTGGAATTATAACGTGTGCTCTTCTGTTCTTTTCTTGCTTTAGTATTCGTTTTATAAAATGCTAAGCATTCGTGCTGGGACAGCATATTACGTAGGCTACCAAAACATTCAAACGGATTAATTCGGTTGCTGAATATTTTCTTCCGGATTTTCTTTGTTAGCCCGTTGTAATTGACTCAAAACGTTTGATACAGTTATGTGAGGTATGCGGTAGTTCTGCATAATTAACATTGGTGATACAGTACAAGCAAACTGGAAATCACCTTCCGCACTTTTTATCCGGGTTGGTGATACAGTACAAGCAAACTGGAAATCACCTTCCGCACTTTTTATCCGGGTAAAATAACAGGTTAATTCTAGTAATCTTCCCTTTAGCTTTTTCAGACTGCCGTAATTTTACTCAACTTTACTGCCATTTTTCAATTCCACGAAAAGACCAGGAAGACTATGGACTCATTTATGGTGCATGGTTCGCATCTGGAGGGCACACTTCGCTGCTCGGCTAGCAGTAACTTCGAAGGAAAGCAAACGGTGGCTGTACCACTACTAATTTACATTTTCACGCAAGTCCGAGTTTTCGTTCTATTCTTGTCATTTTGCGATTAGCCTATATGGAATTGACGACGAGAAAGTAATAAAACAGCAAATTGTTTACAACGTGTGCATGTTTTCTGCTGTTAATGAATGTGTTTGAGAGGATATATGAAAATCAATAAATACAAAAGTAACCATATATAGTCATTGTTGGTAACCCGTTGTATATATGTGGAATAAACCCCTCCGGGCTGTCCCGGTTATTAGAAAATAATGTAGGCTACTTCGGTGGTAGTATGGGGTTACAGAAGAAATCATATGACAGATGGACCGACGACAACGTCAGTGGGCTAATTTGCCTAATCTTCGCGGTACTTTAGACCCCGGTGGAAACGCAGACAACCATTGGCTGAAGGAACCTTTTAGTTCCTGGTAAAGTAGTTCCTGGGACTGAAAGTTCCGGGTAATTTTGGTGGAAACGCGGCTTAAGAGATCCATTCAACCACTGCCAACTCAAGCATAGTCAGCTTGATGTCCATGAATGACTGTAGAGAGTAACCAGTCTAGTCGTAACTTCACCAAATTTATATTTTAGCCTCTGTTTTGAATATAACTCAATATGTTGCCAGGTTGTTATCCACAATAACAAAAATTCTGTGAGACCATTTTGACCTAAAAGCAAACTGAATTTTACTATTAGGTAACATGAGGGATGAACCTAGTTCAAATTAACCTGTTATTTAACCCAGTTGACAAAGTTACTAGATAGATGTGCTTCTTGCAATGGGGTATACAGACCTGGGTCAAATACGTAATTGTTTTGGATTCAAATACTTTTCTGCACTGATCTTGTCTGGTGTATTCGAACCAATGGTGCAAACCCCACCTTCTGTCATATTGGCAGGCTCAGTTAAACCAAGCAAGATCAACAGAGCACAGAAAAGAGCACAGGTCAGGGGGTATAGGGTTTGGGATACAGTATTTGTGGGAATACTTAAGTAACATTTTTATTGCAATGAAGTCATATATTTTGTTGGTGAGCCATTGTATAAACAGGGTAATGATCTTGGGGTGGGGCATTATACAGATTTAATGCCCTTTGCCTCAGGCAATTTATTACCTGGGCATTCAAACTGTGTAATGCCCCTCCGTAATTATCCCCTACTTAAGTCAGCGTAAAAGTTGACAATGCAGGAAAAAGCGTGTCATCGCAGATCTCTCCAGCACACTGCTCCTCAGAATGGCACTGTGCAACATGGCTTCCTGTGGGACAGAGTGTGCAGATCAGAGGGATGGGTTTAAATAGTTGGTTTTTGGTTTTTTTTGTTAATTCATCCATTCATTCATTCATTTAACCCTGTCCTGTGTGGACACAGAGAAAATGGTTACATCACTGATCACAGCCCATCTTTCCCAAGAGCTTGTTTAATTTGCAGCGCATCCTGCTCTTTTGACATTAAAAAGCAGTAAAACACTGATAGCTTATTTATTTATTTATCTATTTACTTTGCCGTTTTGGCTTGTAATCTGATTGAGGTTGAAATCATGTCTTCCTGCAGAGAGAAAGATTGTGTGATATCTGCAAGACGCAGTCTGCTGAAGTCATCCCTCTTGTTTATTTATTTATTTATTTTTGTTCCGGTAGAGTACTGTGATTTTAACAAGGCCACTTCTGTGTGATTATCATGTTTGATTGTGCTTGTGGGGCTGGTCCGTGCCAAAAATGAACATGGAAAAAAAAAAGGGATTATAAAATACCCCAGCACAATGGCACGCGTGCCAAAGAAATTCTTTCCATTAAATGAACTGCAGTCGAGGTTAAGAAAATAATTACATTGCTCACAGCCATCATACCCGTGCATAGAGCGCCAATATACCATTACTCATTCATGAGCAATCATGTTCATTAAGTTTAATTAAACATTTAGTGGGAAAGCTCTGCGGAGCCTGCATTCGTTTAAGTTACTGAGAGTTTAATGTGGAAAGAATGACAGCACCGGAGGGCTACGGTGCTGACTGCACTCCATAACATCATACATACTGCATGGGCTACCTGCCTGGCCAACCCCCTGCATCTGCGCAGCCATCTCTCACATGGCGACTACAGCGCCGACAGGGCTAATAGTGACAGGAACTGCACGGGAGGGAGGGGCCCGGTCCAGAAGTTTCCGCGTCACAAACCGAGATTCTCTTTACCCTTTAGGCCTGTTCTTTTCAATGAGCGTTGGGATTCAGGAACAGGCTCCATGTTACCTTACTTACAGCGAACAGTAAAATCGTACACTAGAAATGGCTGTTTGTGAAGTATCAAACCTGTGGGCTAGCCGCCACCTTCTGTGCCACCTTCATCGCTGAAATAACAGTACTGTTAACTGTCGATGAGACGCTATTTTTGTCTGTGTAAGGGAGGGCAGGTTTCTCGCAGGTTACACTGGGCGGCCTGATGAGTACACGCCCACACCTCCAGCACCGCTTGTTCGCCTTGGTCCAGCTGATCGCCTGCTCCTTAGTCAACTGCTTCTTAAACTCCACCCACTTCCGGTTTTATCTGAATACAAATACAAATAATTTTGTCAGTTCGACAAATACAGATGCAAATACAAATAGTGGCATCTCCCTCCACACCCTACTCTCCACCACCATCATCAAAACACCAAATGAGGGAATATCTTTTGGAAGAACGGTCTTCCCTCCCTCCAGTAGAGTCCTAGATACTTGTACAATCTATGTCAAGTGCACTGAAGCTGTTCTGGTGGCTCTTGGTGGGCCAACACCTTACTATGGCACTTTATGTTGGTTTTTCTTTTAATTTGTCACCCGTCTGTATGTGTATGGGCTCTAGAAAAGGTTTTAGGTTGCTCAAGGACGGGGCTTTCTCTAAGATTGGCATTGTCCAGCTGACTCTTGGTTTTTTGGGTTTAGCATTATTTTATTGGTTCATTGCTCTCACCCTTTTTTTCTTATTTTTAAAAATAATTTACCATTTCAATTTATGAAACTTGTGTCTCCACTATGTTGTGGCTGTGAGTTCCGGTCGTAACACTCCGTACTGGAATTTTAGATTTGTGATCAAACATTTCATGTGTGGTTACAGTGCAGATTCTCAGCTTTTATTAAAGGGGATTTTAATGCATTTTCATTTCATTTCATGTGGAAATAACAGCGCTTCTTATCAAAAGGCATTTTAACACATTTTGGCTTCAGTGTGTAGAAATAACAGCACTTTTTATACAACGCACCCATCCCCCATTTCATGGCATCGTAATGTTTGAGGAAAATGGCTTCACAGGTGTTTCTGATTAGTCAATTGCTTCTTTACTGCAAGTATAAGAGAATTTTCAGTGTCTAGTCTTGATTCTAGGATTTTGATTGCTTTTGGAGTCTGTTATTGGCGTTGGTCAGCTTAAGGACCAGAGCTGTGCCAATGAATGGTAAATGGTAAATGGACTGCATTTATATAGCGCTTTTATCCAAAGCGCTTTACAATTGATGCCTCTCATTCGCCAGAGCAGTTAGGGGTTAGGTGTCTTGCTCAAGGACACTTCGACATGCCAAGGGCGGGGTTTGAACCGGCAACCCTCCGACTGCCAGACAATTGGTCTTACCTCCTGAGCTATGTCGCCCCCTGAAATGAAAGTCAATGGAGCCATTATGAGCCTGAGAAATATTTTTTTCAATTATATTAACAATTATATTTATTTATTTATGTATTTTATTATTAAATTAAGCCTATGTGGTGTAGTGCACAGGATATTCGCTACCCCCTAATTACAATATACAAATAGAAAAAATTGATAATTGAAGCGTTGTACTATTGAAAATGCAGTATACATCGAATCAGGCTAACAATGCCAATGGTTCCTAGGTTGGCAGCGAATGTCACATGGTATATGGTTGATCCATTTAGGCGTTAGATGTGGGGTCAAACCTTTACGTTATTGTGTCTGGCACATCCAGCGCGCTAAAGAAGGCTTTTTCTCGTCCATTCATGGGGGATTCAACGCTCGGTTATCAGTTAATATGCCTGAGCTGAGCATGTTCGTTTTCTATTGCTTATCAGAAGCTGCCTCACAAAGTAAACAGATATGATGCCTTCATTATTCCTCGCCTCGCATTAGGGGAATCAGTCCAGTACGGAAATGCAGCTCCACGGATTTATATTAGAGGGTCTTAGACTACATTTACACCGCCTGGTAAAAGTGACCCAGTTCCAATTTAATGCTCACATGCGGCACGGATCGGGTATCCAGGTACAAGTGTACGTTCTTCTGTAGGTTTTCCGGGAGATTCGCCATTTAAACTCATGTGTGTGGATTAAACCTTATTCCATTTAATTCTGTTTTTGCTGTGGTTTCCGCTTGTAGTCTTTTCTGCTCATGCTTTTTCCCACAGTGCCGTATGAAGCCTTCCACATATTAGTACCTGCCTTACAAGAGCTAATTTCCTTCACCCACAAAGAGCTGCAAATAGACTTCACTCCATTGCCACTGCAATTTTAATTTAATTTCAAAGTTGCTCGTAGCGTTTCACTGGCTGTACGGTGATTCTGGTCTATCTAATTCAATTTTCTGTAGTTACTCGCTGCATAGTAATTGCCCCTGCCTAATCCTTTATGGGTTTTCTACGAGTCGGTTTCAATGGGTTCTCTTTTTGAGATTTTCTCTAACAGGATTCCCCAAATCTGCAGAGGAGTGGGAAGCAGCTCGTTGTTGAGGAGCAAAGGAGATTAGTGAGGTGACACACGCATCACAGTAGCAGGTGTGTGAACCTCGTCTGCACGTCTTAATGCAGCCGCAAGACAAAGACTGAGTCAGGATCTCTGTGCCCCTCTGTGTGTGTTTCAGGATCTCTGTGTCCCTGTGTGTGTGCTTCAGGATCTCTGTGTCCCTGTGTGTGTGTTTCAGGATCTCTGTGCCCCTGTGTGCCTGTGTATGTGTTTCAGGATCTCTGTGCCCCTGTGTGCCTGTGTGTGCGTTTCAGGATCTCTGTGTCCCTGTGTGTGTGCTTCAGGATCTCTGTGTCCCTGTGTGTGTGTTTCAGGATCTCTGTGTCCCTGTGTGCCTGTGTGTGTGTTTCAGGATCTCTGTGCCCCTGTGTGCCTGTGTGTGTGTTTCAGGATCTCTGTGTCCCTGTGTGTGTGTTTCAGGATCTGTGTCCCTGTGTGTGTTTCAGGATCTCTGTGCCCCTGTGTCCCTGTGTGTGTGCTTCAGGATCTCTGTGTCCCTGTGTGTGTGTTTCCGGATCTCTGTGTCCCTGTGTGCCTGTGTGTGTGTTTCAGGATCTCTGTGCCACTGTGTGTCCCTCTGTGTGTGTGTGTGTTTCAGGATCTCTGTGCCCCTGTGTGCCCCTGTGTGTGTGTGTGTGTGTGTGTTTGAAATGATAATAGTGTCTTTTATTGTAACTTTTACATCTCATACGTGGAACCCATTTTATTTATTTTCTTTGTGCTTCAAGACTCCATTTTATAAGTTGTCTTGTTGTGGTTGAGTCAGCCAGTTAGCCTATAGTAAGCCCCGCCTGGCCAGTGACACATTTCCTCATTCAAAAAACCCAACATAACTGTCTTCTCTCCGCTTTAATGCCTGCCACTAGATTTGTTGCAACGCCCATTACCTGATTCATGTGCCTTAATGGGGCACGTCCAATCAGATTATAGGGTGCTATGCCAAGAAAAGTCACATGTCTTCCACAGATTTTGAGCCCTGTAGACTCAAGTCTGCAAGAGATACTACCACAGAGTTAGCTTGTGCACTGTTTTTAATGAAAATAAGAAAGCAAATATGATGAATAAACATTAAATAACCCAAATCTGGGGCTTTGTTGTGTGGATTTGTGAAGCTGGTCTTAAATTATGTGTGTTTACATACAGAAGTTAATGTCTGAAAGGAGTGAGAGTGTGTGGTCATTGTAGTTATTTTCGTGGGAAGCCATGAAAAGTCCCAAACTATTACAGTGATGTTTAGTCTTATCTAACAAGGCACCCAGTGTGGGTGCAGCTTTTTGTTTTAGCACAGCTCTGAGATATCTGATTCTACTGATCAAGGTCTTGATTGAAGACCCATGATTAGATAATTAGCAGAATTGTGTGTCGTAGTGCTAGGCTAAAACAGAGACAGCCCTGCTCTGTGCTGTGTATTAACGGGTCATGCTCAGCTAAAGCATATAACATACCTGCCATTCCAATGCATGCAAATAAAGTTGCAGATGGTATAAATACAATGAATATAATACAAGTAAAGGTTGCTAAGCTTTTGTCATCCAGCGGGTTGGCAGTCCCCGGCATTGCATTTCATCATGACCGGTGAATAAAAGACCGACTGGAGCAAAGAAATCTCTAAATCCACCTTCTGGGATTGCACGGCTCTGTGTAAACAGTGCGGGGTTCAGCTGTGAGCACCGCCATCGGGTGCCAACGCTCGGTTTGCAGTCCGCACGTGCCTTTCGTCTGCGGTCACCGACGGCAACACGTCCAGCACATTTGGGGACCTCGCCGTTCGGCGAGATCTGTTCCTGCGTGGAATGATGGGGACAGTGGACTTGACTCAAACACAGCTGTTTGTTCCACCTTCGACCTCCCAGCGCAAAATAAGGACCTGCAAATGACTAGCGTCTCCATCTTCACTAAGAGTCTCCACCTTCACAAAGTCTCCACCTTCACAGAGTCTACACCTTCACAGAGTCTACACCTTCACAAAGTCTCCACCTTCACAAAGAATCTACACCTTTAGAAATAGTCTCCACATTCACAAAGAGTCTCCACCCTCTCAAATAGTCTTCACCTTCACAAATGCTCTCCACCTATTTGCGTTCATGATAGTCGGTAAAATCCCCTGCAGTTGCTAGCCTCAAATCCCCCAGCCTCTGCCCCCCCCCCCCCCCAACACACACACACACACAAACACACCCCCACCTTGACGATCTCGCTAGAGCTGCACAAAGGCCAGAGCCTCTACCCTTGCAGAGAATTAATTTTGCCCTACAGCAGCACCTAGAACCGTCCACGGTCAGTTCCGATGTTATCAATCCTCTCAATCATCATCTCACTGAAACCAGCCAACAGTATGTTTGCATCACCATACAAAAAAAATAAATACACTCACCGGCCACTTTATTAGGTGACAGGAGTGGCACCTGGTATGGTCTTCTGCTGCTGTAGCCCATCTGCTTCAAGGTTTGACGTGGTGTGCTCTTCTGCATACCTCGGTTGTAACAAGTGGTTATTTGAGTTACTGCTGCCTTTCTATCAGCTCGAACCAGTTTGGCCATTCTCCTCTGATCTCTGCCCTCAACAAGGCATTTTCGCCCAGAGAACTGCCGCTCACTGGATATTTTCTCTTTTTCTGACCATTCTCTGTAAACCCTGGAGATGGTTGTGCGTGAAAATCCCAGTAGATCAGCAGTTTCTAAAATACTCAAACCAGCCCGTCTGGCACCAACAACTATGCCACGTTCAAAGTCACATTTCTTCCCCATTCTGATGCTTGGTTTGAACTTCAGCAGATCGTCTTGACCATGTCTACATGCCTAAATGCATTGAGTTGCTGCCACGTGATTGGTTGATTAGATATTTGCGTTAACGGGTGCAGTTTGCAGTTGAACAGGTGTACCTAATGAAGTGACCGGTGAGTGTATATTCAGAGCTAAACAGGAAATAACTGGAAAAATCTATGAAGAATAATTATTATTTTTTATTTTATAAATCTTTTTAAATATTTCTGTACAGTGTGTAGTGTGTGATATTTACGTGCAGTGTTATACAATGTGTGATATTTCTGTACAGTGTGGTGTGTAATATTTCTGTGCAGTATTATACAATGTGTGATATTTCTGTACAGTGTGGTGTGTAATATTTCAAGCTCTTGGTGTTGATAGTTTAAAAGCACAAGCTACAGTTGAGATGAGAGTCAGGCTTTTACAGCGTCTCGCTAATGTCGTGTATAAAGGATAGCTGCATTCAGGGAGGGGGTGGGTAGAGAATCTGTTTTGTTTGAGAAGAGAAATTTGAGCCGGTTCATTTGCTGTCCAGCTCAAAATAATCTGCAAACCAAGAGACACATTCCTGGTGTTCTCTGATCAGGGGTGGGGGTTTGACATTGGTCTTGTGACACGTGTGCTTGTGTCCATTTGTGCTCATACCGAGCGGGGCACAGATATCAGCAGGCCACTGAGTTTTCCTCCGAGGGACAGATTCCTACTCTTCCAAAAGCGCATGTACCGACTGTCCTGGGATGAACCTGTTTGCCTCTGTCATACACTGAGGGATGCTGGGAATGAAACGCTGGGAGATGCTGGGAGTGTGTGTCCACCCGTGACACGGGCATGCTCAGAACCACTCAGAACCTCTGCCCCTTTTTTCCGTGGCATTTCGGGTTGTGCACCTGGAAGAACGTTTTCTCAGAATGTTTCTGCCCATCTCAAAGCGGTTCTCATCTGGCACAGATTAAACACACAATCAACTTTAACTGAAATACTTTGAGACAAGGTAGACAAGGCACCAGTGAAATTTCTGCAGACTACAGACACTTTTAAAAGCAACTTATGTTTCACCAATATTCAGAATTAAATTCTTTACTGATTGATTTTTTGGAGTGTTTTCAAAGTTTGTGTTTATTTCCAAAACACATTAGGTGAGTACGGAATGACGTACTATATATTATTATATATTCCACAAATGTACACTATATGTACACGGCCTATGGAAGTAGCAGTACTTGAAATTGAGATGTTTAAATGTTTAAAATGGTTTTTTTCCCCTCTTAATCTAATGCTGAAGGTTGTGTAAGACTCAGATACTGACTTGGCCATATACCGCTTTACCTTGGCACGTGAGTGATACTAAAAAAAGCGATGCTTTTGGGTTTCGGATATGTGGGTTATACGCATAAAACAACGATGACATGTTAGTACACCATCATGTAGCGCATGTAGGATTTAATGTGTCAAGATGGATACAAGCGATCGGACCCGACCCTGCGTGTAGTGCGTACTGTATGTGTTTTTGCTTACACTTCGGCGTATGGTTTTGCAGGGTGACCACGCGTTTGCACAGAGGAGTAGCGGAATTCACTTCAGACAACGCAGGGGGTTTATTTATTTATTTATTTAAAGTAATTCGAACCAGAATGAACGTTGAAACTGACATTTTCCAAGATTGTTTTATTGCCATTCCCATCAATCAACCTCTCTCATTCATGTGTGACTTTGCAAACGTTTGGGTTCCGACTGGATGACCGCGGGCACGCGTACGTTAATATGATTCATTAAATCCCTCAGTGGTTCCCCCCGTGGTGAGCGAATGGTTTGCTCCATGATGATAGTCGTTGAGTGCTGAGCAGGCTTCCCGGTTCAGTCTGCGTCGCTGCCCTCTGGCTTGTCTGCTTTCTTGCTCGGTCGATCTCTTTGCGCCCTTTCCCATTTTTGCTCTCCCTGTCTCTCTCTGTCTCTGAAATTTTGCTTGGTGAGTAATTTTCCCCTTATCTTTTTCTTCTTCTTCTTTCTTTTTGTTTTTGCTGTTAATGTATCTCTACCAATGTCTTTGCATATTTCTTCCTTTTTCTTTTTATATGCATTTCGATTTTTGGATAGATTTCTATGACACCGGAATGACAACACCAGAATGATTATGCTGCTGTAGCCTACAAGATTAGCTCTGGTGTGCGTCTTTTTCTTTATTTTTTTAAATTAAAGTACATGCAAGTGAAATAATATATGTTTCGGATAAGTAATATTTTCAGCATGTGGCATTTTTCATGTTTTTTTTTTCTTGTTACTAAAGAATTGTGTTTGCCTTTTTTCTACTTAAAGTATTAATAGTCTTCCGATTTTCTTTTGATCTGTTTTATTGAATACATTATTGTTTTGAAAATTGCTCTTGATATAAGAGTCACCGATTCCTTTTGTTTTATGTTTGTTTTTTATGAACAAATCTGTTTTTAAAACTTGCTGAATGGAATCCTTTTGCGCAGTGTACGGAAACGCTTTTCTTTGCGTTGTGCTACCTCCGCCTGTCCTCGTAGATCTTCCTCGTTGCGGGCTTACAATTTTATCAAAACATGCAAATCCATACAGCAAGAAAGACGATGTTAGGTGCTTGGACAATACTTCACTGTTACGCTGAAATGCGCGAATGCAGACCTTTGCTATCACAGACAGTTGATACTCCAATCTGGTAATTTGTGTTTCTACTATTATGTTAAGTATAGATCTTTGAATTGTTATTATTGTTGTCAACATAAAACACGCTCCCTATATATTTGATCTCTCCAGCTGTATGAATATCCAAGTGATTGATTCAGTAATAAATGACAAATAAACACATCAAGTACTTTGGATCTGCCCGGATTTTTATTTATTTATTTTTATTTATTTATTTATTTATTGCACATATTTAACACATTATTTGCAGATGTATGCTGTATTGAGGAAAAGGTGTGTTAGCATTCCTTTGCACACAGTACCATCCTTCATTGCTTTTTGGAAGAGTTTTGTTCTTTCAGCATGAAAG
The DNA here is from genome assembly GCF_013347855.1 of Anguilla anguilla. NCBI lineage: Eukaryota > Metazoa > Chordata > Actinopteri > Anguilliformes > Anguillidae > Anguilla > Anguilla anguilla. The sequence goes on from NC_049213.1 coordinate 8,098,314, forward strand.
GGATGCAGCTACTTAAAAATATATAAACAGGTGATTGAGAGGCAGCCTGAGGTCCACCGACACAAATAAAGGTGAAAGTGAATGTGTTTCCCCACTCAAAGCAAGGGTAACATATAATGAAAATGAATTAAAAACAGGACCTACCATTAACTCTGACTGTCCTCTCACAACTGAATTTTAATCTTTACTGAACAGCCTGTTTGAAAGATATGCCATAGATATATGGTAAGTTATGTTTTTTTAAATGTTATTTTGATGGTATTTATGCTTGTCAGAAATTTGATTAATACCACATTCATACAAATTACGTGCCATATGTGTGATCAAAATCAATATCTAATGAGATTCTGTGGCAATTACTCAGGATCATTTTTTTTTATCATCATAAATTATTTAGTATGCGGTAGCATGTAAAGATGATGAATCATTTCTCATCATTTACATTTCTTGTGCTTTTGCTAGTTTTCTTTTGGAGATGCACAAAGACTTTGAAAAGCTTTGAACAGTTTATTTAATGAGAAGGCTTTGGAAGTGCTTGAAATAAAGGACCGGATGAATTAAGCTGTTGAACAGTCCCGTGTGTCTCAGTGCAGCAGAGCGTCTTCCCCGTTCCTTCAGTGTGAAGGCCTGCGATGGACACGTGTGTTTTGTGTCCTGTGCCATGTGCCAGAACCAAAGTGAAAAGCGTGCATCAGATGTTGATCATCACACCATAAATGCCATTATTACACTTTTTCCTGCAGCCCCAAAGTACCTTTTACATACCCACAGTTGCTAAGCACAGTGGTGCTTGGGCATCATAGACAGATTGATAGCTTTGTACAGGATTTATCTAATGGTTTTTTTTTTTCTGCATGTGCTTCATCATGCTTGATTTGTAATATGGTCAGTGTGAATTTCATTGTGGTTAAATAGGCTACAATCACAAGCTTTCTTAGGGTTTTTACTGCTGTTCATGTTGAAGTTAATAATGTGTTGAATATTACTGGGGTATTACCTTTAACAAATGCATTATTTTTATTTACTTGAAAACTAAGTTTTCAAATGCAATGTTAGCTTTATATATTTATGGTACCAGAAAAACACACAGAAACTAAACTGTGTTTCCCTTGAACACCTCATCCTGCTACCAGCAATGTTACAAAAGAGTAACTTTAGGCGGGAAACTCTGCTTGCTCTCTTCTCTGAAATACTTTAATGATGTAGTACTTGATGCTGTATGCATTTGTCTCATTAAGAAATTCTGATTTGTTATTTTCCTTCAAAACCAGTTCAAAGTTAAAGAAAAAGCATAAGTGAGAGCACACTTGATTTTATTTCAATGGCTGAGTTTAGGACTGAGATTGAGTGAATCCCTTGTCCATTTCCTTTGCTGAAATATTTACATTGTGAATAACATTCATTGCTAGTATGTTGCTTTTGTGCTGTTTATTGTATGTGTTCAAAAAACAAACAAAAAAAAAACAGCCTTTTGGGATAGATTTTTGTAAAAAAAAAAAAAAAATGCTGATGTTGTGGATCCACTTTGTATCCTTTGAAAAAACAATCATTATCATTATGATGACATGGCAGCTTTCTGTGAAATATCAATATGACGCTCTGCCCAGATGACACGTTGTGATCAAGCTTGTTTTCTTCTTCATGAATCTCCAGTCCTCCCTGTTATTCTGCTGTTCAGCCTGCACATCCACAAGCTTCTTTTGGAAAACTCATCATTGGCTGGAACAGCAGCTGAACGTTATCTCCAGAAAAGCGGGAACGGATTGAGCCGAACCCGATTCTGCGTTAAGAATCGGCGGTGCAATCTGTCAGTCATACGACGCAATACATTCACAGCCGTCTCAGATACCGCTGCACGCGTCGGGGTTTAGGCTTTCCATTCTGCGCTCCTTCTGTGCGGCGGAATTGGGTCTGTAACCAGTTCATTTCTCCACGAGGCTGCGATACGATCTCGCTTTTGTCACGAGGCCAAAGAGAATGGATTCAAAGAACCAGTTTTACTCGCGGTGGCAGGTTCCCATCTGAGGGGGAACTCTGGGCGGAATGGAATGCGTGATTGGGTGGAACGCCCGGGACGCGCGGGACGCGGAGCTATCCGTACGCTAGCGGCCGCCTGGGCTATTTTCCCATTACGGAGGCCGCGGCCTATCTGAATCCCAGCGGCGGCTCTCCGCGGGGAATCCTCAGGTTCTTTTCAGGTGGAATTGTCAAAGTAATTTTCTCTCTGAATCGTGGGGGGAAATACGTGTAGTGTTTCCCCAGTGCAGTTCTTCCTTGTGGTTTTAAAGGATAGACATAGTCCAGTGGTCTCCAACCCTGGTCCTGGAGAGCTACAGGGTCTGCTGGTTTTTGTTTTCACCTTAAAATCAGCACCCAGTTGAGACCCAAGACACCAGGTGAGTTGAGTTAACTGTGTAATCAACTGCTCTAATTGATTCATGAAGCGCAGAGTCACTATGGAAACCAGCAGACCCTGTAGCTCTCCAGGACCAGGGTTGGAGGCCACTGACATAGTCAGTTCATGAACCTCTAACTCCAGACCATGGAAGGACAGAACGGGGGGTTGGGTTTTTTTTGCTTCTATTTGCCGTGTTTGTGTACTTACGCCTGTGTGGCAGAGCTCTTCCTGTTTCCTTTGATCTGGCCGCGGATGTTTGCCCTTTGGAGCTCAAGGTTATCCATCACACTGCATCTCGGACGGGCAGCAGGATGGAGCAATTACTCCTGTTTACCGTCCAGAGGCCAGGACAATAACAACCAGTCCCATACCCAGCAGTACAAGGCAAAACGCTTCATCTCTCAGGATGTGTCAGGTGGATGGAGTTACAGATCATAATTCTGCTTTATTATTATTATTATTATTATTATTATTATTGTTAGAATAACAACAGCAACAATATCAACATATAATAATAAGAATAAGTATAATACATTCAATGTATTTACTGTTTTTTAAAAATCAAAAGATACTACATTCTGTACTGAGTGTGGAGGTTGTTTGACTACTGTTTGACTGTACTGTACTGCAAATGGGGACTGTTTGACTGTACTGTACTGCAAATGGGGACTGTTTAACTGAGTGTGGAGGCTGTTTGACTGCTGTACTGAGTGTGGAGGTTGTTTGAATGTACTGTACTGAGTGTGGGAGTTTTTTTTGACCCTACTGTTCTGAGTGCGGGGGCTGTTTGACTAAATGGGCTGTCATTCATGAAGGGGTCTGTTAGGCCTTCACTTTGGTACTATGGGTCTTGTGACACAGAGTCAATGGAGACAATTTGGGGCTTAGCTGGTCAGAAGGGGTATCAGGCCATAACGGAGAACCCACAGCTTTGGGAGAGAACCCAAAATATAGTCTGGCAGAGTTCAGTCCTCAGTTTAGCTAGGTTCTTATGGGTTTACAGCTATTGTCCATTGGTTGGTGTATGCCAGTTGGTGAAATGTGACTAGAAGGTACTGTCACATCTGTTTGTAAATCAGATGAACTAGAGTACTAAACTTCATCAGTGTTGGTGTGGATAGTGTGTGGATTAAGACTACAGTCTCTGTTATATGAGAGCCCCTAATTGTTTCCTAAGTGCTATTGCTCACTTTAGTTCTTTATCTGTTCTTTGCTACATTAGTAACATTAGTGAGAGTAATGTCCTCTAGATACCCCCAGATATAAATATTCTGATATGCATTTTTTACTGACCACTTTTTAAAGGAGACTGAAATAGCTAAAAATGGCTCTAGCTAAGCTAAGCTTTTTTTCAAGAAAATATGTGAAGTGCTCTTCCAAAAACCAGATTAAATGTTACTTTATAGTTACTGTAGTTTATAGTCGAACTCAAATTCTATCCATCTGACTGAAAAAACGCAGCGTGAAAACCTGGAAGTAATGTGATACTGGTCCACTGGGCTCTTAAATCACAGGGGAGGACGTGTTGATGGCTGTGTAATGCTCTGTGTTCTGTAGTCGAGGCTGAATGCAGCAGTTCTGTTGTTGGTTCCTATAGAGAGAGGCACCGCGCAAGGCACCGGGAGAGAATGTATTGCCGCCCTCGTCGGAAGGTATTGGTCGGGTCGCGTCGCGGCTGTTGTTTTTGTTTTATTAGCGGGCTGCTATCCGTCGGGCGGACCTGTGTGTCAGCTCGGGCAGCATTGTTATGTCGGGCACAGCCCCCCGGCACCTGGCCCAGGGATCCGGCCCGGGTCTGACAGACTGGCGCTCATTGATAATAGATGGCTGTGCCCGTCGGCACCGTCCGATGACAGGCTCCTTCGGCAGCCCGATGCGTCCGTCTGCTGACGAGCGACAGGTGGACTGCGCGTGGAAACAAGGCCGGAACCTTTGTGGCTCCACCACTGTCTCCCCCTACTGCAGGGGACGGAGCACACTGATGTAGGGAGGTGGAGGTAAAGGTCACTGATGTAGGGAGGTGGAGGTTGAGTGAACTGTGATGTAGGGAGGTGGGGGTAAAGGTCACTGATTTAGGGAGGTGGAGATAGAGTGAACTCTGATGTAGGGAGGTGGGGGTAAAGGTCACTGATGTAGGGAGGTGGGGGTAAAGGTCACTGATGTAGGGAGGTGGAGGTTGAGTGCACTCTGATGTAGGGAGGTGGAGGTAAAGGTCACTGATGTATGGAGGTGGAGGTAAAGGACACTATGATGTAGGGAGGTGGAGGTAAAGGACACTGATGTAGGGAGGTGGAGGTAAAGGTCACTCTGATGTAGGGAGGTGGAGGTAAAGGTCACTCTGATGTAAGAAGGTGGAGCTAGAGTGCACTTTGATGCATTTTAAACACACCGGGTTGACAGCACGGGATTTTCTTGAGTATTACCGAATTTACATATTTCCCAGATCAAAATCAGGACCAAATTGCCTTTCTCCCAATTTTCTTCATCCCGATCTCAGACTCGTTTGTATAGTTCCATACTAATCTTGATTGCGGCATGCTTTAAGTACCGCCTCGAGGATACTAAAGCTGCCTACTTCATAAACGTGCTCCTGACCAGGTTTTACAAGCGGCTAAAGGCGACAGACAATCAGAATCCACTGCTCTTTATAGCTCATATATGTATTTTGCAAGGCACCTGAAACTGGCTAGTACTTTCACACAATGTATTCACCAAAAACCTATAATCTGTTCCATTGGAAACAAAAAACAAATATGTTTTATATGGTGTTGTTGTCTGTATCTACAAAATTTTAAATTTTGAAATTTTAAAAACTATACCGTGAGATGCTCAAAAAATAAATATTTAATTTAGATTTTACCTCACTATTTCTGGCTGGCTGTGCATTATACACATTTGCGTCACACTACCGCAGTATTAACTTGCATCATTTTATTTTGTTAAGCACAACTTGTCATTTAAGAGACTGAAACAATGAAAATACTGATATTCCTCGCACAATTTACCATTGCTCAATAGCTTTCGGGCTTATTCATTATTTGGTTGATTGAGGAGCAATGACTTGCACGTGTTTCGTATTGCAAATCATTTCACCGATCGGCATGTCACCATTGTAGTGCTTGATAAAACGTCACTGAGTGCGTTTGTCACAATTAAACATGCATACAGGTCTCGTCTCCTCCGGTACTGCCTGTGGGTTGGGTCCAAGCAGTATTAACCAGGTACCTGGTTCCAAATCAGGTAACTCACCAGTATTAACTATAGTAATTAATGTGGGGATAGAGGTGTCTTTTGAGAAAAATATTATCTAATTATCAGTTTCATATGCCAATAGAGAGCCAAATAATTTTGGTAACCACAACATTTACATCATGAATACAACATTTTGAATGTAAGACCTGGAAACTCTTCATTTTGTAACAGCCTGTGTAGATGAAGGTGTAGCAGGCATATCCTTTTTAAGAGTTTTTAATGCATTGTCTTTTTTTATATAGGCACTGTGTTGTAATCAAACTAATCATGCTTCATCCTGTTCTGGAAACATGTTCCCATGTTGCCATGTTACACAGTTGGTGTAGTAGATGAAGGTGTAGCAGGCATATCCTTTTTAAAGTGGTTTTCGTGCATTGTCTTTTTTTATAAAGGCTCTGTGCTGTAATCAAACTAATCACGCTTCATCCTGTTCTGGAAACATGTTGCCATGCCAAGCGAAATGTCACTTCCATTACGGTCCGCTAAATGAGTGAAGCATGCCTGCTAATGCATTCTCCAGTCAGTTTGGGTCTCTGTTTCTCTTGGAATTTTCCATGGTAATACGCTGTTTAGATCCGGGAGATATGAAGGTGATTCATGGTATTATTAATTTCAGTTAGTGATTTCTTATTTCGTCTTTCTCCATCAGTAGCTGATGTATTTGTTTGCAGATCCTTGACTTGCAAATGCTATATGAACCCCTTTGAAGCCGAGTGTGTGTCGCATAGGGCTTTTACATTGATACCCGGTCATTATATTGAACCCACCGGTCACATGCCCCTAGTAAAAAAGAAGACCTCAGTGGGTTCTTTCCTGGTTAAACGAAGGATTAACATACACATTGGTACATCTGCTTCTAGACATTATCTGAGGTCTCTGTAGTTGGTCTGCTCTCTGTTTCTGTGATATATTTGCTAGTGCATGTGTGTTTGCATAAGTAAGTAACCACGCAAGTCTTTACCACTAAGTCCTAGACACCGATATTCAATTAGCTGTTCATTTCTGCGTTAGCGTTAATTTAGGTAATTCCACTTTAATTATCCTTAAACGGTTCCAAATGTGTTCTGATGTTGTATCTAAATGGCATTTTAATTTATATTTTACTGCTGATCACAGCATGACTCTGGCTCGGTCCACCCACTGTGCTTTTAGCATTGTCTGAGTCGCGTGTTTTCTGTTTGTGGGGTACCTGCCATCCCGTTTCCTTCCTCCTTCATACCGTGGAGCAGGAGAGAAAGGTCGAATACGCTATGCCATATGCCATTAGTGTAGTTCTGCATCCCCAGAAAAATATCAGTTCTTACTCGCATCCTGAGCTCTAAATAGAAACGCATTTTATTCATTAACTAACAAAACGTACTTGCAGCCTTGCTTTGTAGTTTAAACTGTGGAAAATAAATAATGAATTAAATACATTTTCAAAAGTGTCAAATTCATATTTTGTAAATTATCTAATTTATTTATTTTGATAGCTGGTTGATTATATCTTGACCAATTACATTCCTGCCATTCTGTCCTGGGAAATCATTAGACTGTAGTTAATATTTCGCTGGGGATATTTTTGATCATTTGTCCTTCATTGGGTCTCTGCACAGTCCCCTTAATTAGCTTGTATATCCGCAGTTCTCAAAGTAGCTAATTATGTTCAGAAGTCCCGATAACAAGACCGGCAATTTGCTGTGTTAGCGTGCCAGCTAGCTGGGAGATAATAGGGGACAAGGTAAACTATCTGAAATGGAACAGTTTGGGAATCCCAGGTGGAAATAACAGCGTAATTCATCCCACTAGGTAATCCGCTTGTTAAGGTTAGCCTCTCCTGCTCTTATCCTTCCAGTTGTTTTGATTTTTCCTGCACCCGTGCAAGCTCTTAGATTTCTGTAAAAAGGTTTGGCTCACATCAGAAATCATCCACACATGGAGTTTTGTTACGGGTAATGTTTTGTTGTCAGAAGAGCAAGTACTGTGATGAAGGTCTGCTTGGTAGCCATGTTTGCAGAGCTATTCAGCCATTGAAAATGCAGCACCATATTAGTTTATCCATCCAATTGTTCTACAGTTGACCTCTAAACTGAACCAGGACCTGTAACCTGAAACAAGAGCTTGTTCTATTCAGTGAGGGTATAACTGTGAAAGTAGATGTGTTGGCACTATACATTAACCCTTGAAGAGTAGGTTTTTTGGAATGGTTTTGGAATGGTTTAGAATGGAATGATTTTGGAATGGTCTGCGTTCTAGAATTCCATTGCATTCAATTCCTTTTAGAATGTGCAGTTAAGAACATTCTAATCACATTTTTGTGATCTCATACCTTAAAGGGTTAATCTTATTAAGTAGCCTACTTTCAGTCCATTCCCATACCAGGTCAGGTCAATGTCTCGTATTAAAAGATACATTTATTTCTTTTGTTTTTCATTAAGACGGATTTATTAAGAAAATAAATGGGTACCAAGCTTTAATTACAGTTCAGCAACCCCCCTGTTGAGAAACTAATTTCCAAGTCAATATTTGACAATAGCAAGAGCTTGGCTTTTTAAATTAAAGTGATTTTCTAAAGTATTTTCATCAAATAGTGGTTATACAAAGACAACAAACACGCTTTTGTAACACAGTCGTAGTAATTGAATGGTGATTTTTTATTTTTTTTTGTAAATCCTGCCCTGGTTTAAAATAATTGTTTTCTAGTGATGGTGACTTGTGAAAGTGTTAGTCATTTTTCTTTTGTTATGTTTGTTTTTATGACTGAAGGAAATATTTCACTTAAGAGAAGATTTCTGTGTGAATCGGGTCAATTTGGTTGTGAACGCGGAAGGTAGAATTTATTCCCTTTAAAAAGGCCCTTTATTTTCTGCGACTATATTTTCTGAGTTTCTTTACTAAACTTAGGAAGAGAGCTTTCAGCCACTCTCTATAGTACAGATGGAACAACAACAAAAAAATGAAACTCCAGATGTTAATTACACCTGCTGATTTTAAGCTGTTAACTGATAACACCATGACTGAAGTGCTGCTTTTAATCCCTGTTATTAATTATTATTTACACAGCTGTCCTGCGGGGTACACCATGTAAAAGAGATTTCCAACCCAATTCTGTTTTTTCCCAGGTTAAATAAAATAAATATTTGAATAAAATACATATTTGAAATAGATATTAGTCTTAGCATTCCAAAAAAATAAATAAATAAATGTCACCTTTATTCTTAATCATTGCCAGCCTGGTTGCTAAGAGACAGCCACTTACAGTTTGACTTTTCAAATTTCTCATGTCATTGAGAGATTAGTTATCACCAGACCTGGGTGAAATACGTATTTGTTTTGGATTCAAATACTTTTCTGTGCTCTATTGATCTTTCCTGGTGTAATTGAGCCTGCCAATATGACCAGAAAACGGAAGACAACTTTTTGAGAGTATTTCATTGGTTCCAATATTCCAGATAAGATCAGTATTTGTGTTGAAAAGTACTGGAATCCAAAACAAATACATATTTGACCCAGTTCTGATTATCACCAGTACAGGCTCTGTCCTCTCTGTCCTCAGCCTGGGGACCCGAAAACACTTTTGGCCCAGCATGCAAAGTGAAACGCACTTTGTGCTCCTTCCCTTTGGTCACATGCAGGTCCCCGTGATGAGGAGAGGTAAGGAACCGACCCGCAGTTCAGATAAGGCTGGCGTGCAATCGAGAATGATTCATTCAAGACATCTACACGCTCTCCAGCTCGCCTGTCCAACTTCCACATCTCTCAAGGCCTGCCTGCTGCCATTTTGTCAAGCAGGTGTTTTTAGATGATTTAAGTTTTACCACTCCATTGTGTTGGAACCATTCTCCGGCACGTGATTTGATAATGTTTTTTAAATGCACCTTTTTCTTTTTATTCCCTTCTAACCTGTGCTGATTGTCATCTTCATCCCATAAGCTTCTGGTGTAACAGGGATGAAATGCAGAAAGTGCAGCCATGATGGCTCTGTAAAATTGCCCCCATATGCTTCTGATATAATAGGGAGTAAATATGCAGGAAGTGCAGCCATGATGGCTCTGGAAAAATGCCCCCATAGGCTTCTGATATAATAGGGAGTATATAATGTATATGCAGGAAGTGCAGCCATGATGGCTCTGGAGAAATACCCAGTAGGCTCCTTACAGGTGTTGCCCTCTCCCCACATAAATCAAACCCGATCAGTACAGATTCCACTGCATTGTTTTTGTGTTTACAATCCACTGCACACCATTGTGCTGAACTCCATCATTAATCTCCAGCTTGTTGAATTTGGTGCAGTGTCCTGCTCTCGGCCACGTGTTCATTGGATTGCATTTTCCTATTAGTTTGCAGTGTCTTAATAAAAACGACAAATAAGGCAAATTAGTCAAGACGGATGAGGATTTATAGCAATCCCTGGCCATCTCCTGATACGGGGGCGGCATAGCTCAGGAGGTAAGAGCGGTTGTCTGGCAGTCGGAGGGTTGCCGGTTCGATCCCAGTGCTGGGCGTGTCGAAGTGTCCCTGAGCAAGACACCTAACCCCTAACTGCTCTGGTGAATGAGAGGCATCAATTGTAAAGCGCTTTGGATAAAAGCGCTATATAAATGCAGTCCATTTACCATTTACTGAAGGCTCGGCTCCTCTGACCGCCTTTAGACAGCCTTTTTTCCCCCTCTATCTTTCTCTGGATTTCCTTCACGTATAGCAGTGTAAGGTCATAGGTCACATCATACCTTCTTTTGTTACAATACAAATAGTTGTTTGTTAGGTTAACTTTATACCTATTGGTTATAATTGGGACTTCTTGGTGAACCGCATTTTGATATTCCTGAGAGACTAACGCTGATTTTCTCCACTTCTATACATCGCTCTGGATAGAGCATTTGCTAAGTGATTGTTATGTAATGTATCATTATTTTTTAGGGTCTAGTGCTTTAGAAAAATTGACCACAGATGCATTGATCTGATTGAAGTGTGGATCACCCGATAAACTGCTGTACGTAGTAAATATCTTCAACTAGCCAGATCGCAGTAAGGAAGCACTGTTAGCCAATCAGAGTGTCATTTTTTAAATGCAACGTAAAATGCAGGCGTGGATGGACAAATCTCTCTGTAGGTGCTTTTATGCATCGCAAAACAACAGAGTCTGCATCCCCACTCTGGTCCTGCCAGAGTAAACTTCCTGTGTAATGGCCCTTCCTGCTTTTTAACTGTGTTGTGCCGAATCCATCGCTGCCGATTCCCCTGATTGAAATCTTCCCTGCAGCTGGAGGCACTCTTGTGTGTGGAGTGGCTGAGACAGTGTAATTGGAGGCTCAGGTGTGCTGCCCTTGGTAGGAACAGACTTCCTCTTAATAAAGACGCCTCGCGCGTGGTGATTATCCTTTGAGCTGGAGCAGCTGTTCGGAGCTGCGATTTTCAGCATCCCAGCGGGGAGTCACATGACATGGAAGTCACATGACTGAGGCGTCTGTTCACTGGCAGTCACATGGCTCTCAGACTGAACCAGCCTCAGTCTTGACCCGTTGATGAATGGAGGGTTTGCTCCTTGTGGAACAAACACACATGTTGTTTAACACTAATTTACCTTTCCCAGGTGTAACAAGTCACAGATTTGCCCGAGGTGGGATTTGAACCTGGGTGTCTCACTTGGCCCCAAAGACCAACGTGTTACCAGGCAGCTAAAGGCAAAATCGCCCCTAGCTAGGAGCAACGTTATTATTTTGAATCTCAGGGTTGTGGTGCCAGAGTATTGCTGCAGTACACTGCTACAAGGCCTTCGCTCTATTGCACCTCACTGTGCTTACTAGCGAACTAGCCAAGCTGCACCCGCTACACAGGCACGGGATGCTTATGAGTACATCCTGTATCTCACTTAAATGCTGGAGTCATTTTTTTCTTCACAGACACCATTCAATGATTGCTTCCAGTCATTGCTGAGCCGTATTGCTGAAGGTAGGCTGACACTCACATTTTACTGTGAGTCTAAGTTCTAAGGACAGATACTGATTGAATTCAGAGCCTGTGTGGCATAATGAAGGAGAAGGTGTGTGTGTGTGTGTGTGTGTGCACTCACTTTGTAAATTAAGTTTTACGGTGTAGACAGGTATGATTCAGATAAGCATTTAACATTTTTATCCCTCATCTGTTGTGTGTATGACATTTTCAGTGTCTGCAATCTGTAACTTTACCTGTAGCTCACCTGTAGCAGTCTCTGTAACTCACCTGTCGCACTGTCTGTAGCTCACCTGCAGTAGTTTCTGTAGAACACCTGTAGCTGTCTCTATAACACACCTGTAGCAGTCTCTGTAGCTCACCTCTAGCAGTCTCTGTAGCTCACCTGTAACACTCTCTGTAGCTCACCTGTAGCACTCTCTGTAGAATACCTATAGCACTCTCTGTAGCACACCTGTAGCAGTCTCTGTAGCTCACCTCTAGCAGTCTCTTTATGTTACCTGTAGCAGTCGCTGTAGAACACCTGTAGCAGTCTCTGTAGCTCACCTGTAGCAGTCTCTGTAACACACCTGTAGCAGTCTCTGTAACACACCTGTAGCAGTCTCTGTAGCTCACCTGTAGCAGTCTCTGTAGCTCACCTGTAGCAGCCTCTGTAGCTCACCTGTAGCAGGCTTTGTAGCTGTGGTGGTTTCTGCTACACACCAGTGATACACACCTGCGGTGGTCTTTGCTACACACCTGTGGTACACACCTGCGGTGGTCTTTGCTACACATCAGTGGTACACACCTGTGGTAGTCTTTGCTACATGCCTGTGGTACACCCCTGCAGTGATCTTTGCTACACACCAGTGGTGATCTTATGCTTCTTTTCCTTTGCAGGAGCCATTTTGTAGTCCAGAGTGGGAGCATCAGGACCGAGCAGCAGTGATCACTCCAGCGTGTCCACCTGGCTGAGATTAGACAGGTATGTGCAGGTCCTTCTTAACACCCGGAGACAAAGCGCAGCCGATCCATCAGGCACCTGTGTTTAATCCAGGCACTTCCTCACATCCATCTCGGGACCTGTCACCTTGGCTGTCAACCTGTGATTCACTGCCTGTCAGTCAGCAGCCCACTTCCAGAATATTCTGCCCTCTCACAGGGAGATGGGCAGCACAGGTGCAGAGCTCCTGTATGTGTGCGTGTGTGCGCGCGCATGTGTCTGTGTGTGTGTGTGTATGTGTGTGTGTGTACATGTGTATAGGTTTGTGTGTGTGTGTGTGCATGCGTGTGTGTGCGTCTGTGTGTTTGTATGTGTGTAGGTGTGTGTGTGTGTGTGCATGTGTCTGTGTGTAGGTTTGTGCATGTGTGTGTGTGTGTGTGTGTGCGTATGTGTGTGTGCTTGGTCTGTCATTCTCAGTGCTGTCCTGTGCAGGTCACTCAGGTCTCTGACTGGTTAGATAACCATCACAGTTTCCCGGTCCCCTAAAGGGACGACATCAGCGCAGACAGTAACTGGGTCAGGCGCAAGCACTTCCTGAAAGGGCTCTGCAGAAATTAAATCATTCTTTAGTAGACCAGGCTACGCTGTGCTCGGTGTGTGTGCCCACAAATCATTTACCTTTGGAAAAAACAAACACAAAGGTAGACATGCCAGGGTCATGAAGAAGCCATTACATTTTAACAACACATAGCAGCACTGTTGGTCACATATAACTCAGTGTAAATTGTATGTTATATAGAATGCAGTAAAGGCAGGCCAGGCAGATGCTGCACCTACTTGAAAAGGAAAAAGAAATAATATGCAACAATAAATGTGCATTTTGTCATAAAAAAAAACAAAACATTTATTTTATTCAAAGGAAATGTGGCTCTTTTGTGAGTACTGCTCTGCCGAACAGAAGCAGAAATGCATAAAAAATAAATAAGACGGGAAAAGCTTTTGTCTGTTGTTTACGCGCAGTTTGCCGCTTTTGGCAGTCTTTCAGATATTGACTGCAGAACATGATTCATTCATTATTTTGTTTGAAGCATAAAATCCCCCCCCCCCCCACCCCCCTCCCCAGGCACGTACCTACCCCAGCACCCAGTACACACATTATATTTTTATTTAAGTCTTTCTGCATTTCAGAGATTTTCAGTTTTTCTGCAAACTCTAAACAAATGAATTTACAGCATCTGATTATCACAGTGGTTTATTTGGACAGGGTCATACGCGTTCCCCATTGGTCAGAAACATTTAACTGCAGTACATTTTAGGACGTTTGTAAATGTTAAGGCATAAAGCCAAATGGTACTTACAAATGAATAATTGAACTGATCAAGGCGAGGGAATTGACTTGTAACAGAAAGCAGTGACAGTATAGACACTTACCGTCCACTTTATTAAGTACACCTGTCTAGTAAAGGGTAGGACCCCTGTTTGTCTCCAGAACAGCCTGAATCCTTCGCAGCATGGATTCAGCAAGGTGCTGGAAACATTCCGTAGGGATTTTGCTCCATGCTGACTCGATAGCATCATGTTCCAGCAGATTTCCCGGCCACACGTTCAAGTTGCATACCACCTGTTCCACCTCATCCCAACGGTGCTCTATTGGATTGAGATATAGGGACATTGCAGGCCATTGGAGTAAACCGAAGTCACTGTAATGTTCATGGAACCAGCTTGAGATGATGCATGCTTTGTGATATGGCACATTATCCTGCTGGAAGTATCCATTTGAAAAAAGACTGTGGCCATAAAGGGATGCACATGGTCAGCAATTATACATAGGCGTGCTGTGGCATTCAAATAATGCTCAGTTGGTATTAAGGGGCCTACTGTCTGCCAAGAAAACATTCCCCACACCATTACACCACCAGCAGCAGCCCATTAACACAAGGCAGGATGGATCCATGGACTCGCGCTTTTTACGTCCAATTCTGACCCGACCATCTGCACCTCTCCGCAAACACTGAGATCCGTCAGACTAAGCGATGTTTTTCCCCAATCTTCTGTCGTCCTGTATTGGTGACCACGTGCCCACCGTAGCCTCATTATTCCTGTTCTAAGCTGACAGGAGTGGAGCCCGGTGTGATCTTCTGGTGCTGTAGCCCATCCGCTTCGAGGTTTGACGCGTAGCTCGTTCGCAGACGTCCTTCTGCCCGCCACTCTTGTCACCAGATGTTGTTCGAAAATGTATGCGATTTCCTTTAGCTTGAACGAGTCTGCTCATTCTCCTCTGACCTCTCTCATTAACAAGGTGTTTTCACCCCCCAGAACTGCTGCTCACTGGGTGTGTTTGTTTATCACACCGTTCTCTGTACACCCTAGAGAGACTGCAGTGTGTGGAAACCCCAGGGCAGCTATTTCTGAGATGCTGGAACCACCACACCTGGCTCTAACAATCACACCCGGGCCAAAGCCGCTTAGATCACACATCGTGTCCATTCTGTTGTTGGGTCAAACAAAATAAATGAAACCTCTTCACCACGTCTGCATGCTTCATATATTTAGTGTCAGCCATATGATCTGCCGTTTGAAGGAGCAGGCTATTCGCATTAACGAGCAGGTGTACCTAATAAAGTAGCCACGTTTTACGTGTGTGTGTATACAGTATACACACACACACACACACACACTACCACACATTCATTCAAACATACAAATATAGACAAAGAGAATTAAGTAGGCAACATACTTTACACTGTCAAACAATCAAACCAAAAAGAAAAAAAAAAAAAATGACATTAAACTATGTCCTTAAAGTTAATTTCAGTCCTCCTCACATGTGAGGCCTGCATTGAATGGCGTATGTTTGCTCGCTGAAGGTGGAGTCGACAGCAAGGCGATGCAGGTGGCGCTCTGCTTCCTCTCCCTCTCGCCGCACACCGATCCTCCCGAGAAACACCTTCCCTGGGAAGATGATTTTCGTGTCACGAAACAACAGTCACAATTCATTTTCTCGAGATTGCGGCATATGGCATTATCCGTCCGGGGTATTGCCGTTGCGAATTATCGGCTGCACGGAAGAATCCGTTCTCGTTAGCGCGGTATATCAAAAGAAGATCTTGCATCATTTAATAATCCCGTTGTTCCCTCTTGAACTAACGCCTGCAATCGGTTTTGGGCTAATTTGAACACATCAACACGTATTCACGGGGGGAAATGTAACAGCTTTATGTCATTTGAACTGGGCAAATGTGCTTGTAATCTATTTACGAGCCGGTTCTGACACGCTGACTGGAGTGGTCTTTGAGACAGGACAATTTGGTTATTGCACATAATGCACTTACCGTGGCTCTGCGCAGTGCTTTAAGGGGTTGTTTTCAAAAGAATGTCAGCGAGTATGCAGATATAACGAGCATTTGCATTCAGCTTGCCTGCAGTAATCCATTTTCAAAAGACACTAAATTGTTTTCCCCATGCGTGTGAATCCTACCTGCATCACACCCTGTGATAATGGGTGTGTGATGCATTTATCTTTTCTTATTTATTGCGTTTTCTTTGTTTTTTTTTTTTTTTAAATGTTCGATTAGTAGGGCAGTTGATTTTGTGCGGAATTCTCTGGAAGGTTCACTGTTGTCGGTCACTGTGAGAGAGAGAGCTCAAGCTCACTGGAGCAAAAGCTGCACTTGAGAACACGTGCATACAACCCAGTGCACCTAGCGCACGCAGGACTGCTCCCTCAGGCGACACTCACCAGACTCTGAAAATAACCGTCCAAGTGTGCAGGACATTAGCTGCATGTCTGTAGTTTTGCAGGCTGTTGAAAATACCCCACAATATCCTACTCTGACTCTTCTGTTCCAGTGTGTGGATGGGCCCCTTCGCCTGGTTTCTGTTAAGGCAATGTTCCAGTGTGTGGATGGGCCCCATGGTCTGGTATCTGTTAAGGCTCTGTTCCAGTGTGTGGATGGGCCCCATGGTCTGGTATCTGTTAAGGCACTGTTCCAGTGTGTGGATGGGCCCCATGGTCTGGTTTCTGTTAAGGCTCTGTTCCAGTGTGTAGATGGGCCCCATGGTCTGGTATCTGTTAAGGCACTGTTCCAGTGTGTGGATGGGCCCCATGGTCTGGTTTCTGTTAAAGCTCTGTTCCAGTGTGTGGATGGGCCCCATGGTCTGGTTTCTGTTAAAGCCCTGTTCCAGTGTGTGGATGGGCCTCATGGTCTGGTTTCTGTTAAGGCTCTGGTCCAGTGTGTGGATGGGCCTCATGGTCTGGTTTCTGTTAAAGCCCTGTTCCAGTGTGTGGATGGGCCCCATGATCTGGTTTCTGTTAAAGCCCTGTTCCAGTGTGTGGATGGGCCCCTTCGCCTGGTTTCTGTTAAGGCACTGTTCCAGTGTGTGGATGGGCCCCATGGTCTAGTTTCTGTTAAAGCCCTGTTCCAGTGTGTGGATGGCCCCCATGGTCTGGCATCTGTTAAGGTATTCATAGCATTAAAGAAGGAGGTTAGCTGTAGAAAAAGAGGCTGACTTTCTTTCCATTTCACCCAATTGAATCGTCACTCAGGATGGTTAACTCAGGATTTATCGGTGCATCTCCCAGTGCCTTAACACGGCGAGGTGGGAACATTCGCTCTGCCTTGCACCTGTAAACGGGCGGCCATTTTACCTGCTCTCCTTCCGACGGTAGACATTTCCAGAGACCTCGATGTTGACACGTAATAGGGAAGCCGTGCCAGGCTGGTGGGCTCGAGCGGCAGAGCCGAGGCTGTGAGCAGCCGTTGATTTGCGCATCTGCTGCCGTTAATCACCAGAGAGAGAGCCGTGCGTGAATTATGCATGCGCCCAAGTGAAAATTTTATGAAAATGTTATTCACGCATTTATCGAAATTTGTCAAACATCTCAGCTGCGTCTTCTGAGCCACTGTTATCAAGCGAGAGAGTAGGCCAGAGGGGCAATTTGCTCGAGTCGACTAACAACGAATGAATGCAGTCTTAATTTAGCGATGGGAATGTAGGTATTTGCGGTTCGCCCAAATAATTACTTTGCTGGAAGAATGGCTTTGAATGAGAGGTTTGGTAATTTGTTTTTTCCTGGTTTTAGGACCGGTTAAGATTCTGAAAGCCCAGAAATTTGCATGCCATTCAGTTGGTCTTTTTCGTGAAGCAAAATTAATCGCAAAATGTTAAAATGAAAGCACTGTTTAATTTTAGTTATGCAACTGTATTTTAGTGTTTTTTTTTTTTTTTGTTTTTTGGATATCCTTGCTAAATGATATTTTTTTTTACAGTAGGTTGTGATGTTTACAAATTATGGACTGCCTTTCTGCTAAGCTAATGCGTAAATGGGTTTTTCATATAGCACCTGAAGCACCACAGATTAAACACGGTCAATGCGATGTGTTTCCATAATAACCATTTGAATGCGCAGAGAAAGCGTTGAGGACATGCTGGTTTATCCTCGTAATAAAATGTCCAGTGCAGCCGTGGCTGCGCTCTCCTTCTTCATCATCTCACGGGCGCCTTCCCCCTCCTCGCTGGCAGTAAACAATATTTAATGCCTGACCTGTGAAGAGCAGCCGACTGTCCGCTCAGCTTGAATATGTAATTGAACAGTAATGTAAAAAAGAAAGAAAAAAAAAAGATTACCCAACAGCGCCTGATATGGTGTTTTTAAATTGATTTCAATTTAAGTTCTGTTTCGCTTTAAATGTCCATAAAATTAAATTTAATGCAAGAAAAGTTCAGTTAATGCTACTTCTACTACTACTGCTAATAAATATAATAATCATAACAACAACAACAACAAGAGCAGCAGCAACAGCGACAACAGTAATAATAAGTTTGAACACAAGGTTCGGGAGAAAATCGCAGACCGCAACAGGTGCTTAGTGGAGGACGCTGCTGATGGAGACGGAGAGGCGGTAATGAAAAGGCGCGTCTGAAGGCGTGTGGGGGACTCGGAGACGGCGTCGGACCGCGCTGCGCTTCGGCAGATAAGGGCCCTGGTCGCCCGCGGCCCCCCGGGGGGCCTGTCGCGTTTCGGTCCCCGTGAATAATTAACGAGGCCTGAGAAGCTCCTGTAAATAGGCTGATATGTCCGTACTGGCCCCCCGAGGGCCCCTCCTCTTTGGTTAGCGACCTCAGCTCACCTCCTGTTCACGCAGAAGGCCTCCGCTGCAGCATATATCGTACGGGCACGAAATGAAATTTCCCATAATGCAGTGGGCTGCCACTCAAAGCAGCTCGGTTTTGTTCTTGTTAAACTTGGAGGAAGTTGCTGTTTTACAAGCAGCGACGCTTTGGATCGACGCTCTAAGCTTTTCGGAGGGATCTGTGTTTTCATCGTCTGTGTGTGTAACAGCTGTCGCGCACTTTCCCTCGATCTCTCGGATTATAATTGTACCAAATGCGATGAGTCTTTTTCCTGGATGCTGGCGCAGAATATTTAGCAGCTATGTTGCTGCATGTGGGGTACGAGGCCTTCTGTAGAAACAGTCTGCAGTGTCTCTTATCCTTTGTTTCCAAACGCCTGTCATTTTTCTCCGGTTGTTCCATGGCATGTGAAGGAGAAGCAGAACGAGCAGGTTTAGACTGGCATGGAGCTGTACAATTCCTGCAGGCCAAGGAAAGGGACTCTGTAAGACGCATGCGTGCGTGTCCTGAAGTAATCTGGCATTATGTGCACATTAGCTGAGGGAGTAAGAACAGGGTGTGAATTATACCCACACACTGTTTACCATGACATTTCATTAATGTTTACACTGATGATGTCATTGGCAGCAATAAGCATCCAAGGCCACGCGGGCATCCATAACACAGAACAGCCGCTGAGGCTGCACTCACGACCCACAGCCTTACCGGCCAGCTCCGTGCCTTCCCACGCCCGTTTATTTATCTGAAGAACCTTCCCTCCAAGGCTGAGTATGGCAATGCAATTAACCCTTCAAAGAGTCAGTGTTCTAGAACTCCATTGCCTTCCATTACCAGTAGTGATTGTGACATCAGCGTTAGAATGTTCAGTTAAGAACATTCTAAGCACATGTTTGTGATCTCACACCTTAAATGGTCAAAGACTGTGACAGAATGCAGGCCTGTGCCCCTATGCCCCTCCCACCCTCTTCTCCACCAGAGTGCCCCATTCCTCCTGCTGAAAAATGACAGTCTCCAGGTCAAGTGGTTCGAAATGAAAGCATTTCCTTTTGCATCTCTTTCCCACTTTAGTGGGTGTGAATCATAGCGTCATGGAGAGCGGTATCATCCACACTCTTTGGAACCTGAGACCAGGCAGATGTTAAGATGCTCTCCTTTACTACTGGGAAATGCTCATAACAAACCCCTTCCTGATGCTTTTACATTGAACCAATCAGAAAAAAAATCTAAAATACATTACAAATGTTTTTATGCATTACATTCCCCTTCACAAATCTGACTGAGATGCAGATGGTTGACTGTATCAGTCAGTTTTTAAGCAAGAGGTACTATTGCAAATTAATAGAATCTAGAATTTTGGAATTTTTTCCAAAAACAAAAAATTATTTGGGATTTTTGAGTACAATAAATAAGCACACAGACACTATGGGTTGTAGAATTTTCCTGTTTTCAATCAGACATCAAATCAATCTTTGTTTTATATCTTGTCATTTACAGTCAATTTGGTGACTACTATAGTCTTCAGGTGAAAGAGTAACATGACTCAAATAGATATAGATTGAATGAGTGATTATGTTTGTAGGAGCTTTAGAGTCTTATATAAAAAAAACAGTTACTTCTTGCAACAGTACCTGGGGGAGGTCACTCCAAATCTTTGGGGCATTGTGTATTTTGCAGACCATTTATAGAGTGAGACCTGTCAAATAGAATTTCAGTTTTTCAGTCAAACATAATGGTGCATTTACACCATATTATTAGAAGAATGTCGTTCAATCTCTTCTGATATGTGCAAAATGTCTTGGTTAGACACATTTTAAAACTATGAAAGTACCTGCATGTAGAACGGAAAGTGGAATTTGAATTATCTGGAGGAGAATGATAGTTATTTCTAGTTATTTGATTGTGACCGAGGTCTGTATTCAAGGACGTTTTGCCTTTAACTTTGACTTACAAGTAAACAAAAGTCTTGTGCTTCTGAACAAAGTCTGGTGAGTTAGATTTATGGGAAGAAGAAAATGGCTCTATGATCTAAGCTGAGCGAGAATGTTTACCCTTGAATTCAAATTCAGTCAACATTCAGGTTTAATGTTGACTTAGCAACAATTAAAAGCAAGAATAATTATTTTTTTAGTTTGTCAAGTCCAGTAATCACTTGAACTAAGTTAAATTGGGGCTGTGATATATTTGCCAGCATTAAATTACATTACAGGCATTTAGCAGACGCTCTTATCCACAACTTTTACATTGTATCCAAATTATACAGCTGGATATATACTGATGCAGGTGAAGTACCTTGCTCAACAGCAGTGTCCTACTGGGGAATTGAACCAGTGACCTTCAGGTTACAAGACCAACTCCTTACCCATTATTTTAACTGAATACTAATGCTATACTAAATGAAAGCTCAAGAACACTGCTGCATATGTATAAATGTAAGCCCTGTAAGTGCTGCAAGTTTATAGCGATAACAGCAACGGCAACTTTATCTTCACGAATGACCAGGTTCGAAGAGACAGAGCCAAACGCCATCTAAAAGATGTAAGCACCATCCGTTACTTTTAATAGCATCATTATAAAGCTTAATTAAGGTTTATTATTTTTTTTTAACCATTTTTTCAGAGTTGGCTGGACTCTGTGTATTGTAAGTCATTGCAAATGCGAATACTTGATTGTTTTCATCAGTTCAATTAAATATTCAGTCACTGCCGTGTCAACACGAACAAATGAATAAATTCTGTGCCACTAATGGCCAAGAACTTGGCCAAGAACTCTTGCATTCCTGTCGTATGCACAGTATTCCTGTACGTGTGTATTTGTGTATGCGTGTGTGTGTGTGTGTGTGTATTTGTGTGTAATGTTTTCTGTTCAAGGCAAGCAATTGAATTGAGCATTTTGATTCTTTCATTTTTGCAGCACTGCTGATAGAGCATGCTCTTGAATCAGAGTAATGGAAGGGAAATTGGAGTTTAACCAGCACATTTTACAGTCTTGCTTCTATAATACAGTAAAATACAGCTCTTACAAGCCAAGGGCACACATCCTAACAAAGGCTTGTGTTTATCATTGTTTTAATCCTTGAAATTCTTGTATATTTCCCATATATTGTAAAGTGTTGCAATATACTGTTAATGTATTTTATGCCTGTATACAGTTATGCAAGTAAAATTATATAATTTTATAAAGTTTTTTTTATAACAGGCTGCCTTATAAAATGGGCCTTTTCAGTCTGGTGACAGGCAGATGCTGTAGACGATCTGCACACTTTCAGACAGATGTATAAATCTATGTAACTTATGTGTGGCCGGTGCTGCACCAAAGGTGCTTGGCACTGTTGCCTGACATGAAGGAGGTTCCGGGTTCAAGTCCCATCCTCTCTGTGTGGTGTCTGCATGTTCTCCCCGTGTTTGCGTGGGTTTCCTCCGGGTACTTCCTCCAGTTTCCTCCCACGCCGAATGGTATACATACCAGGGTCCTGCCACTGCCCTTGCCCAAGGCCCTGGCCTCAGAACTGCAGTTGGTCCCTGGGCACTACACTGGGGCTGCCCACTGCTCCTAAGTTGCTAGCATGGGTCAAATGTAGTGGACAGATTACCTCACTGGGTTCAATAAAGTGTATCTTATCTTATGCTATCACCAGAGGTACAACCCCAAACCAACAGCGTAAGACACAAATCATGTCATTCTGCATTTCTTACAGTATGTACATCGATCCTGATGTTCTTTTGTACTGTTTTAAGTCTCAGTGAATGCCCAGCATGGTATCAGCGTCCTGTGGCTTCATGGTTATCTCTCTGGCTTGCGTTTGCATTTCGCGCAGGTCTCGTTGGATAGGAACGGTCACATGTACTCTCGCCGGTGATGGCGTTAAGTTAATGTAGAGACGGCTACAGTGCTAATGTAGAGTTCCAATGCGGCAGCTTAGAATCTTTCCTTCTCCGGTCTGTCAGATAGCCTGCAGGGGCTAGTAGCCGTTCGGCGCTAATCTCTAGCCGAAACCCGCTGGCCGTCGTAGCCTGGATTAAGAGAGGGAGCTGTCCGGGGTCCTCACTTCGTAGGCCCGTGATTCCCTCTTCTGGATCGGGGATTAGGGATCGTTCTGCTAACATTCACGCTCATTGTAATTAGCATTGTTGTGAAGTGGCCTTGAAAGGGAAATGAGAACATATGTATCACTTTTGATGTGATGATCCTTTGTCTTGTCGCTCTGCTAGATTCTGGCTGGCTTGTTCTTTCATCTCTGTGGTCTGAGGGGAGGACGGCAGAGGGGGCAGGACAAAAATCATTAAAGAAAAAAAAAATAGTATAGATAAAAGAGCCTGAATATTGCAGCCTCCCATTCTGTGTGAACTGATCTGGTTAAAGAAAAACAAAAGAAAAGCATTTTTCCTTTTCTCCATTGAGGATGTGTACAAGACTCCGGTAATTCGGGTTCGGCTGCTTGCCAGTCGCGCGTGGGCTAATTTTTCTGCGTTTTCCGAGGCCCAGGGTACTTCCCTTTGTCATTAGCGGTGTTGGGTTTCCACACCCTCCTGCGTCGCACACGTAAATGCCTGTGGCAGTCATAACCGCAGCAGATTTATGCGTGTGAACTCTGGAAGATCCTGCCCTGTCGAGATGCCGTACATAAGAAATGGTTTGTCCCTGGGGAAGAACCTCCCCCCCCCCATAATATTATGCAAAAATCCTACATTCTTGTCCTCAGAACGCACACGTCAGGCACGCGAGGTAATGCAGAGCATATATTTACGGGTACTGCGTAGAATGTTCCAGAGCTGTCTCGAAGACTGCTCGGAAGCTGCCTCGAAAATCGACCCTGGGTAATCTTGCCATTTTCTTGTCTGTTTTCAATTCTGCTTAAATTCTCTGCTTTTGCATTTTTCCCCTTAATGAGGTGAACTTTTTGCTTTATGAGATGACATGTATAAGTTTGCTGTGGCTTGTGTGTGGTTGGAATGGGTAGCAGGGCCTGAAGATGATTGGCCTGAAGATTGCTGGGTGTGGCTAAAGCCACTGGCTGTCTTTTCATTGGATGTCTGCTGGCCTATTTTTTAGACAGCCTCAGATGAGTGGCGGGATTGTATTGGTTTGACTGAATGGCACATGCTCTTGAAGCAGCTAATTGTGTTGGACTGAACCTCACATATTGTTTCAGTCAAGTAAGATTTAATATAAAGTTATGTTTGTTTCGAAAAACCTGCTGTTTTTCCTTTTGCTGTTTGTCGAAATGTTATTGTCAGATTGAAACGATATTGCTTCTCTGGTGTTTTGAGTTGCAAGTCAAACCACTTGCCATTGTTCCTACAAAGAAAACATTTCCATACCCTCTCAATGGCGAGATAATGGCTCAATTAACTGTCATTTACGGCACCAGTGTGAAAAAGGAGAGATCTTTTTATTCCAAATCTGAATGGGGAAAGTCATTAGTGGTCCTATTCTGTAGAATTACTCACTCTATTTCCTGTTCCTGTGCCAGGGCCCTCCCCTTAGTGATCCCCATTACCCATAATTACAGGGAATACATGTAAAACCAGGCCTTCAGTTTGACTTAATTAAAATGTCCCTGTTCTGTGTGTGCATATATGTGTGTGTGCGTGTGTGTATGTGTGTGTGTGTGTGTGTGTGCGTGCTTGCGTGTAGCATTTACAGGGTGCTTTAATTCACCCAAAATACATGAAAACCTAACCCAAAAACCACAAAATATATATAAACAGTCATAGGTGTTGGACAGGACAGGTCAGGCCAAAGCTGGGCTGTATTCTGTACACTGTTGGAAACAAGTATAACTGGCTGCATTTGAGCTAATTGATGGGCATAATGGGATTTGTGGTGCAAGAAAGGAAAACTGTGATTGTTTTTTTATATTTAAATAAAGTTTTCCCCCTTTTACAAAACGAGCCATCCAGCGGCCCCTTTGAACATATGAATGAAATTATCTTTGTATGTGATGATCATTTTGCCCAACTTCACATTGTAACAGGACCAAAAGCTGTGGAGGGGGTGTAAATATTTAACAGGAGGTGTTTGTGTACGGTGGGGGAGCACAAATGATGTGTACACAAAGCGCATTGATGTGAAAATGATGGAGAAGTCTACCTCCCTTTTGCAACTCAAAAAAATATCACTAGCATAGCAATGCAGTGTAGAGAGCATCCGGCACTGTGTAAAGCCTTGACTTGAACAGCTTTGTGGGTCTCTGCCTGCACTGCATGACATGACAAGGCCACTCCATTCGCTGGAAACTCTCTGAAATCGGCGGACGGTGTACCTTTAGCTCATATCCACCTATGTCGCCTTGTTTCACTGAGAGAACTTCACCTGAAAAAACCGTTCGTCGCTCGCCTTGTTAATCCGCTTCATGAATTTATGAACTGCTGTTCTCATCGGTGAAAATGTGCGTCGGGTCTGTCAATCCCATGTGTCCCTGAATCAGTCTCTTAGTGGGAAGTGTGTTCGTTCTGACGAGCGATCGCCCATGTTAATTACAGTGTGCTGGGAATCACGCTCGTTAGCACTGGGGTTGCCATAGATACCGAGTTGATTGCATCCCTAGCGTGGATTTGACATATGAGATGTTTTTTTTTAAGAAAAGTCCACCCACAAATATGATAAATGTATTTTTTGCTATGCGCTGGTGGTAATACAATATAGTACACCTAGAGTGTGATCTGTCCAATATGATGTTTGAACCTACATTTAGAAAAATGACACATAATAAGCATTAGCACGGACAGCACTCTAAGTCCAGTCATTCCCAGAGCTAGCATTAACACAGACTGCACTCTAAGTCCAGTCATCCCCAGAGCTAGCATTAACACAGACGGCACTCTAAGTCCAGTCATCCCCAGAGCTAGCATTAACACAGACTGCACTCTAAGTCCAGTCATCCCCAGAGCTAGCATTAACACAGACGGCTCTCTAAGTCCAGTCATTCCCACAGCCGGCATTAGCATGGACGGCTCTCTAAGTCCAGTCATTCCCAGAGCTAGCATTAGCACGGACGGCTCTCTTTGCCTTTGATGTGACACTGATCATGAACAAACAGAACAGGACCTCTATCTCTTGCTGCCTCCTCACTTTAGATCCGGGCTGTGAGATACTGTCTTCCTGGCGTCTCTGCCCAGAAAAGCCTCAGACATCAATCACGCAATGATGGACAGGAAGGACAGCAGGAGAACAGAACCTTGAAACAAAAAGCCCCAATAAACTCCATTCTCCTCATTTTCTTCCTTTCACTGTCATTCTGTTTTCTGTGACAGGGGGAATGAACTACATGTACATTACAACAAACCCAGGCTCTGTTTTTTGGAATGACCTCACTACTGGTTTGATTTATAGAACAAAAAGGCTTTTATCTTCCTTTTCTTGTTAAGTTTCACAGAGGCAAAAATGAAAGTGAAATCTTCTTAGCGAGCTGAGCCTCGTCCTCCCTGCTGGGCAGGCTTTCTTGGAGTTTGTGATAGCGTTTGAAAGTTAATCAGGACTTCTCTCACTACATATCAAACTGCATATAAAAAACAAACCTCATATCAAACTAAAACTATGAAGCTTAAGCACTTCATTTTGAAATTCATGGGTTCTGTTAATACTTGTCTGTTATACAGTTGACCATTTCACGGATACATGTGTGCATACTGCACATGTAGTACATATACAGATGCGTTTGGTCGCCCAGTACGTATCCGTTCGAAGTTGCTCACGCCAGTTCACCTGTGTGACATTTTGCAGGCTTGGAATCTCCGTTTAAATTGTAGGTGCTGATGTCACAAAGGGTAGCAGCTGGGCTGATTGGTTGATCTCAGACCTTCGAGATTGCATTCTACAGCCACATGGTTTTGAGACTTCTTTAAAAATAGTAAGTATTCCAAGCTGAAAATAAAATGTTTTTTTTTTTTTTATACATATATTTTTTTGTACAAGCAGTTTCACTTTTTAATCCAGTGGTTATTTTTCAGTGTTAGGTGTAGGATCACTCTGTATTTGATTAGACTCTGTATTTATTAATCGTATGGTAGCAACAGTCTGAATCTCTTGCCACTTGTAGATGAATCCTGGCTCGATGAGAGTTCATCCAAATGCTGGTTAATCACAAGATTTATTGGCCAAATAGCCCTTCCCGTAGGAAATGATTTAGAAGTTGAAGAGAGAAGGCATGCCCGATGGTATATTTATCTGCTGTTTCCCACATCTTTGGCACATAAGAAATGTCCTGCAGTCAAGGGGGAGGGGGGTTGGGGGGGGTGGGGGGGAAGTATTAGTTTACAAATCTTCCATTACCTTGAGCAGCCAAGTGGAAAAATGGGTTCTTCTTTCCATTCCATTATAATGTGAGATGAATCGACACTCTGCGCTAAGTATCTCAGATAGTGCGATGCTAAGGTCTTCCAAGCATTCAGTTATATTTTACCGTCAGATCCAAGGAATTGATTTGATTTCCTTTCTATATTCCTTTGGAATAACATTTTTTTCCCTGTGTGAAATGGCTATGAAATGCTAACGTGGTTTTTCCATCGGTCTGCCAGAGGTTGGGGCTCAGAGAACGTATTTAGCTGCTGCTTTTGTGGAAACATTAAGCGATTTGACAGCAACGCTGCTTCCGTCTGGGATGTTTCGCTTCCAACCGGATTAAAACCCCTGCAAAGGTCACTATGACTGGGAAAGAAAGGTAGTAAAATCTTGTTTTACCTGCAAGGAGTGTCAGTCACGTCACTGTCTTATTGATTCAATGAAATTGAGACCTTTTCTGGAGGTAAAGGCCAGATCCGCTCCGTCCTGCTATCTTCCTGTCCAGCTGCGTTTCTTCATACATAGATTCTGATGTGCAATGACGTGTGGCATTATGTGGGGCGCATTAAACCCCATCGATATCAGTGCCGCTCGGCACAGCTTCCTATTGAGTTATTACTTGAAAGGGAGAGCGGCAATCAGATGTAATTTAGGATGTGAGACAGCTGGGCTATGGAGATTCCCTTGCAGGTTGCACTGAAAAAAGGCAATGAAGTTTCAGAACACTTTGAAAGAATTCTTCACTGCAGGCATTTAATCCATCAATTGAAATTTCTGGAACTCTGACCTTTGGTATGGACAAAGATTTCTTCCACGCCAGTTGAGCGGATAGAAAAGACTTCTACAGTTAAACTTCCCTGATCATGCCCGTTGTCAGGTTCACGTCTGGACAATTCAATGCCTCATGCTTTGAAAATGCTAGCACATGCCAGCCATAATGCCATTGTCCCCCCCCCCCCTTTTTTCTTTCCAAAATAATGGGGTCACTAAATTGGGTCTGTTGAGTCCGTACTGTGCTTCTAGAGGTATAAAAAAGCACTGCAGGAAAGCTAGCATAACTCTCTACTCAAAAAGCCAACCTTGGACCCATCAGCACTCCAAAACTATCCACCACTAGCCCTGCTCTCGTTCCTCTCTGACACACTTGACTGGGTTGCATCCACTCAGCTTACAAATTACCGAACCCTGACCAATCCTGACCCCAATCAGTCTGGCTCCAGAGCTCGCCACTCGACAGAGACGGCCCTCCTCGCTGTAACAGAACCACTCTAATCTGTAAAAGCAGCATGGGCGTCCTCTGCCTTGATTCCACTTAATCTCTGCTGCATTTGTTAGCTTACTATCAGACATGTGTATCTTCAGCAGTGCTCATAAAATTGACATCCTGATACTTTTATGACCACTCCTATCGGGTAACCTGGAAGGGCTGTATCCTGCCGCCTTATCGGTGCCACAGGGGTCCCCCAGGGGCCCATTCTTGGAGCCCCTTTTCTTTGCTTCCAACACTTCCATCTCTTGGCTCAGTAGTATCCTCCCATGGCTTCTCCTACCACTGTTATGCAAATGGTATACAGCTGTTTCCCTTCTTTCCATCTACAGAAGAACATACTGGCTAATGAGTCACAGCCTGTCTTAATGACATCTCAATTTGAATCATTATTCAGAATCTCAAACTCAGTCTTTCCAAATACTGTGGTGCTCTATCTACCAGCTACACCCTCCCCCTTCAGGATCGATCCATCACCCACTGGTAACACAACAGTGTCCATATTCCGGAAACCCCAAAAATCCTGGTGTTAGCCTGGATAAAGGACACTTAGAATACATAACGTCATGCCTCTGGAAGTACTGCAAGGAAACCGATAAGCATATGTACATTTAAAAAATTATTCTGAGAACATAAATGTGCACGTGTTTCAGCAGGGAACGTGGACGTGAAGAGACTTGCACAGGTGTGCGTGCTATAAAAAAAAACAAAAAAACACGTCAGTCAGCTAACCTCCACTTTGCAACCCAACGATTCTTTTATTGCGTTCAATCCCTGGATATGCCGTTGCCTTCAAACAGAGATCTTTCACATCTTTCGCTGCAGCTAAAGACAAGAACATCGATAAATGTTTATATGTATATTTGATGTGTCTGGAAGTTGAAGGCGCTGTGGCTTTGGGCAGGGGAGCGGGGGGCTCTGCGTCTCGGCGCGAGCAGCTTTCCCTCGCCTTCTCAGGGCTCCGACGGCCGGCGGCGTCCGACGGGTCGGAACCAGAGCGGAATGGCGTCGTTCCCGCGGCTAGCTCGGGAAAGGTCGCAGGCGCCGTGCGCCGCTGATTGGGAATATTCGGCGGCGGTTAGCGTCTCCTTCCTGGCTACCGTAGGAAACCGGCGGACGGGGACGCCGCACTGCTAATTACCGTGACGGAAATGTCAGGAACCCGCGAGAGCTGGCGGACCCAACGATGTTTTTAGATGGAGCGAGAGAGAGAGAGAGAGAGAGAGAGAGCCCCTCTTCCCAAGCAGAGAGAACTTCTTGTTTTCACGTGTGGTTACTGTTCTTTTGTTCCTAGTCTTTCACATGTAAGTACTGTTCAGTGTTTGATGTATGTTTTCTTTAACATGTTTTCTTTAATATGCTTCAGCAAAACAAAATATTGTGTTTTGTCATGTCAAGAAAACAAATCAAATTGAATCGAATTGAGAGAGAGAGAGAGAGAGAGAGAGAGAGAGAGAGAGATTCTGAGGGTATTTTTCTAGTGAAGATGAAAGTCAGACTCTGGCCTTTGTAATTTGAGGACTGATGCATTCGAAATGCACGCAACCCTTTAGTGGATCAGCCACGTTCACCATGGGATTAAAACGTCATTGTTTTGATCTGTTTTCAGCGTTTACCTGATAATAAACCACACTGATGTTTCGTGTGAAAATATGCGTTATAATTAGTCGGACTGTCTTGTCAGTAAATTAGAGAGTGTCAGAGAACACAGTGCCAAAAATAACTCCTCAACAGAGACGACAATCTGGAGGCCAGCGAAAGGTCTTCGTACTGACAGGTGAAACAGAACACAAATGGCTCCCCGCAGTTTGCAGGCTCACGTTTCAAACTCTGAAAATAACAACACAAGCAATTTGTGTGCGACCGTTCACCTCGTTCGAGAAGCCAAAGCCATTTCCTGCTTTCCGCAGTAACATTATTCTAATGATCTGACTTCATGGAAAAAGTAGAAAAAGTTATGCAAGTTTTTACAAACAGGTTTTCTGGTGTCAGAACTTCAAAAACAAGAAACTCACAAATATCTAAACTTTGGAATTTGCTTGAGCAGAATTTTAAAAAATACTTTTTGTGCGTTTCAAAACATTAATATCCTCAAATTAATAATCTAAGTAATCTCATTTTACTCACGGATTTTACTGTACTTGAGAATTACATATTTTCCTATTTGTCTGTGGTTTCTCACCTTGAAATGACCCAGTTGTATGCACTAGCCGTAGCCACTGCAGCCTCTGCTATGAGTTTGAGAGAGAGGCGCGAATCACCTGCTCTGCTCCGAGACCTGCGACCCCACGCCACCGTTTCACGGGTACAGCCCGAGCCCCAGGAGCACGCTTCATATGCAGCTTGAGCCAGCAGACCGTGGGCCCCAGACTGGCCAGCGGGGGTCGCCGTCGGGCTATGACGCACGACAATCCAAACCCACTGAATCACAGACAGAATTCCTTTGAATTCCAGAACAAAATTCCAGCTATGGTGCCTGAAGAATTAGAGAGTGAGAGAGAGAGAGAGAGAGAAGAAACAGGACTAGGCATTTACAACCACTCTTTATTCAAATAGGAAACAGCGGGGAAAAGCTCCATGAGCAGGATTGGGTGGTGGGGTGAATGGAGGCCCAGGCATAGTCCCCAAAATGTCTGCCTCCTCCTTCTCAGTTCTAAAACAACACTAGCTGTGCCTCCCGGTGTTGAGGGTGTTTGTTTGCGCACGTTTAATTGATTTATTATGATATTTAAGAAGCGCGGTGTTTGGGGCAGATCTGCAGTAATTATGTTTGCACTGGCAAATGACTTTGGGTGGCTTGTGGTTGTTTACACAGTGAGTTATACGCCCGACCTTGCTTAAGGAAACGGCGGGGCTGGCGACGTCAATGTAATTAGCGCGTCGCTAATGAGAGCTTATGCGCGGAGCGCGGAGCGGCTGTAGGAATGGGGGGGGGGGGGGAGGAGCCGGGCCTCGGGGGCCGGACTCTGGGCGTGCGCCGCTGCGTGAGAGGCTGGACTGCGGGGGGGGGGGGGGGGGGGGGGGGATGGGGGGATGGGGGGGGGGGGGGGGGTGTTACATGCCTAGAGGCAGCTTGGAGTTCTTGTTTAAAGGATGTTTAAATATGCGAACCCATGTGTGCACTCACGAGTGTATACACACACACAGATGCATTCACACCGGTCTGGGTCTTATACCTGTGTGAAGAACAGCAGTGAGTTCTCTAGGTCTTATAGTTCAGTTAGGAACATCGGTGAGTTCCCTAGTTCTTGCAGCTGAGTGAGGAACATCGGTGAGTTCTCTAGTTCTTGCAGCTGAGTGAGGAACAGCGGTGAGTTCTCTAGGTCTTATAGTTCGGTGGGAAACAGCAGTGAGTTCTCTAGGTCTTATAGTTCAGTGGGAAACAGCAGTGAGTTCTCTAGGTCTTATAGTTCAGGGAGGCATAGCAGCAGGAGGTTCTCTGGCGTTAGCTCAGGACTCGGGGATAGGGCCTCTGTGTGGACGTCAGAGCTCCAGATTTGTGTCCTCATCATGCACCCTTGGCTGCGGGGCTGCCCATCTTGTGTGAAACCGTGGGCCAGGTTTTTTCATTCCAGTCCAGGCAGCTGCTTGTTAAAAAGTGCTGGACAGCCAGTTAATGAAGCGTGTTGCTGTGAGTGTGCTGGGCAGGACTGCGCTCTGATCCACCCCCAGCACTGCCTGGAGATGGGGCCGCACTCCCATAACAAACGCTCCGGATCAGCCATCACCGCTGGCTCACCGCTGCAAGTCAACGCCATGGTAGGATGTTGCCCTGGGCAACAGAAGAGGTTACGCGAGCCATTTTATTTTAATCTTTTTCTCAGGTTGCTTTTCTTCTCCGTGCAGGAGGATGTGCTTGGATCCGTGTGAGCAGCAAGGGTATTCTACTGCTTCAGACACGTGTGTGTGTGTGTGTGTGCGTGTGTGCGTGTGTGCATGTGCATGTCCATGCATGTGCGTATTGTGTGTGTCTGTGTGTGTGTGCATTCGTGTGTGTATGGGTGCGTGTGTGTGTGCGTGTGCGTGTATGCATGCATGTGTGTGTGTGCATGTGTCTGTCTTTGTGTGTGTGTGTGTGTGTGTGTGTGTGCTGGGGAAAAAGCAGTTACATTTGTGTGTGAATGAAGAGCAGGTACCAAACATACTTGCTTGGACTGTAGATTAGAATGCACTCGTCCGTTCTGAAAAGGCAACATTAAATGTGTTGCAACTGGTATTTGAGGGTATTAAAAATTTCTGTCTTCTGAAATTATGTTTTCAAAGCTCCTAGAAGCTTTAAAATGCATTTTATAAAGCCCATTCAATTAATCACAGAGGATTTGTTGGGGTAATACTGAGAACATCACACACAGAAAACGTTGCTGAAGCTGTTTCAATTCTCTCCTTTGTCAGGGAACAGATACCACCAAAGACTGAAGGACATCAGGCCTCAGGGCCGGCAGTGGGAGTCAGAGCTGAGAGCGGACCTCAGAGCAGGGTTTAGGGCAGAGAGCGGGCCTTTGGGCCGATAGCAGGCTTTAGGACAGACAGTGGGCCTTTGGGCCGATAGCAGGCTTTAGGACAGACAGAGGGCCTTTGGGCCGATAGCAGGCTTTAGGGCAGAGAGTGGGCCTTTGGGCCGATAGCAGGCTTTAGGGCAGAGAGTGGGTCTTTGGGCCGATAGCAGGCTTTAGGGCAGAGAGTGGGTCTTTGGGCCGATAGCAGGCTTTAGGGCAGACAGTGGGCCTTTGGGCCGATAGCAGGCTTTAGGGCAGACAGTGGGCCTTTGGGCCGATAGCAGGCTTTAGGGCAGACAGTGGGCCTTTGGGCCGATAGCAGGCTTTAGGGCAGAGAGTGGGTCTTTGGGCCGATAGCAGGCTTTAGGGCAGACAGTGGGCCTTTGGGCCGATAGCAGGCTTTAGGGCAGACAGTGGGCCTTTGGGCCGATAGCAGGCTTTAGGGCAGACAGTGGGCCTTTGGGCCGATAGCAGGCTTTAGGGCAGACAGTGGGCCTTTGGGCCGATAGCAGGCTTTAGGGCAGAGAGTGGGCCTTTGGGCCGATAGCAGGCTTTAGGGCAGACAGTGGGCCTTTGGGCCGATAGCAGGCTTTAGGGCAGAGAGTGGGCCTTTGGGCCGATAGCAGATATTAGTGTGTCTGTGGAGAGAGGTTGTATGTCTGTGGGGAGTCAGTGTATCTATAGGGAGTTAGTGTGTCTGTGGGGTGAGTCAGTGTGTTTGTGGGAAATCAGTGTGTCTGTGGGAAGAGTCAGTCAGTGTGTCTGTGGGGTGAGTCAGTGTGTTTGTGGGAAATCAGTGTTTTTGTGAAGAGTCAGTGTGTCTGTGGGGTGAGTCAGTGTGTTTGTGGGAAATCAGTGTTTTTGTGAAGGGTCAGTGTGTCTGTGGGAAGAGTCAGTGTGTCTGTAGGGAGTCAGTGTGTCTGTGGGGAGAGTCAGGGTGTCTGTGGGTGCAGTCAGTGTCTCAGACAGTCAGTGACTTGGTGTAAAGAGCTGCAATGCTTAGCTAATTCCTTCAGGTCACGAAAGGCACCAGCTGCTAAATGGCCTGCCCTGAACCACTTAATAATGTCGGCATCCATTTGAGTTTAGTGCTGGTGAGCACAGCGGCTGTTTGCACACAGAGGAGACAGCCCTGTTCATTATCTATCCGCTTAAAAGACAGACCGATGGCGAGATGCACTGCTTATGTGCGTGCGTGCGTGCGTGCGTGTGTGTGTGTGTCCTTGTGACAGAGAGAGAGAGAGAAATAACATGTTATTGTGTGAATTGAGGCATCTACACATCTTTTGAATGGTCCATGTCACAGAGTAACAGCCGTGTGCTTCTACCTGACTAAATTATGGATAGTACTGTAATGAGAACTGTATATCCAGACTGGAGTGGCTTGTGCAAACGAATGTCTCCCTCTTAGCTGAATATATAAAGCCGGGTTCCCTTATCATTTTTAGGCAGAGCATTTCAGGGCATAAAATAATTCAGTGAACATGATAAAGTGCTATTTCTAATCATCCTCAACTGCAGAGTGCCCAAGCCATATACAGCAAGGCTGATTTACTCTACTTATAATTCAGCAAATTTGTCATATGCACAGTCTTCGCAACATTACCAGCCTGGAGTCATAACTTATGCCAGAGATGTTTTCTTTTTCTTTTTTTTTCTTTTTTTTTTCTTATGTAAAATCCCAGAGGTAGATGGTTAAATATGAGTTAACAGCCCAGCTCGAGTGTTGTTATTGTTGTTGTTTTTTTTAAACTGAAAGAATGAGCTGGTTTATTGCCTGGCAATGCCCTGATTTACACATTATTAAGATGCCTGTAATGAGGGTGTGGTTGGACATACCTCAGATAAGATGATACAGCGCATATGGCATTCTGAGGATGGAGTGGGCTCTGGTGTTTTATCTGATGGGATACAAGCATTTCACACCCAACATACCTGTGATCTGACACATGAAGAGGAATGCTCTGAGCTAGAGATACAGTAGCATTATGAGTGATGTGTGTTTTAATTAGGATGAGTGATGTGTGTTTTAATTAGGATGTGTGATGTGTGTTTTACTTAGGGTGTGTGATCTGTGTTTTACTTAGGGTGTGCGATCTGTGTTTTAATTGGGATATGTGATGTGTGTTTTAATTAGGATGAATGATGTGTTTTTTAATTAAGATGTGTGATGTGTAATTTAATTAGTATGAGTGATGTGTGTTTTAATCAGGATGAATGTGTGTTTTAATCAGAATGAATGATGTCTGTTTTAATCGAGATGAGTGATGTGTGATTTAATTAGTATGAGTGATGTGTGTTTTAATCAGGATGAATGTGTGTTTTAATCAGAATGAATGATGTCTGTTTTAATTGAGATGAGTGATGTTTTTAATCAGGATGAATGATGTGTTTTAATCGGAATGAATGATGTATGTTTAATCAGGATGAATGATGTGTTTTCATCAGAATGAATTATGTATGTTTAATCAGGATGATTGATGTCTTTATTATTCAGGATGACTGATATGATTAGAAGAAGATGAAGCAGAAATTATTTTAATGGCACCTTTCGTATAACATTGTCTTAAAGTGATTCACAGAAAATGACAAGATATGATATAATTATCAACATGATATGAAAAGTAAAAACGTGAACACGCTTCCTCAGTGAAAATAGCTGATCCTAACATTTTCTGTAGTCACATAGTCATACTTATATTGGCAAGCGGAAAGCAACATCAGCAGAAGAGGGACCTGAAAAGGTGAACTATTGCCAAACTCTGCTAACATAATTCAGTCTTTATGTGGAATTGTGCTCTGGTTATTTAAATTCTGTGTCTGGGTGCATTTTTTCCCCCAGTGTGTTCTGACTTTGAAATAGAGCTACAGTGTGAGCCATCGTGGCTGCACAGTGAGAGCCAACATGGCTGAATAGTGACAGCCATCATGACTGCACAGTTTGAGTCATTGTGGGAGCACAGTCAGAGCCAACATGGCTGCACAGTCAGAGGGCTGCACAGTGAGAGCCAACATGGCTGAATAGTGACAGCCATCATGACTGCACAGTGAGAGCCAACATGGCTGCACAGTTTGAGCCGTTGTGGGAGCACAGTCAGAGCCAACTTGGCTGCACAGTCAGAGGGCTGCACAGTGAGAGCCAACAAGGCTGAATAGTGACATCCATCATGGCTGCACAGTTTGAGACATTGTGGGAGCACAGTCAGAGCCAACATGGCTGCACAGTCAGAGGGCTGCACAGTGAGAGCCAACATGGCTGCACAGTTTGAGCCAACATGGCTGCACAGTCAGAGCCAACATGGCTGCACAGTTAGAGCAATTGTGGGTGCACAGTCAGAGCCAAAATGGCTGCACAGTGGCTCTCTCAGGCCCAGGAGACCTTCCTGCCTGTAGCAGAAACACAGTAATGAAAGGACAAGAATGTCTGTAGAGAGCAGCATCAGAACCTCTCTTCAGTCCTGACCTTCCAGCTCCTGCTCCTGCTCCTATTCCCTGCTCCTGCTCCCTGCTCCTGCTCCTACTCCCAGCTCCTCCTCACTGTAATTGAATACAAGCCTGTGCATTATGCCATGGTAAGAAATGCTGAGTTTTATGGCATAAATCACAGGTTGCTTGGTATCGCTCCATCGCAGCCCGGTCCGCACCCCCCGCCCAAGTTGATAAGCTGCAGTAGACCGCTGTGAGGTCACACTACCACTGAACCATAACAAACACTGCAGAGCTACTGAACTACACCAGAGGCAGCAGCAGCAGCCTCTGGGTGTTCCATGAAAAAAAAAGAAAAGAAAAAAAAAACAGTTGCTAAGCATTACTATACTTTATTCACTGATTTAGGGGTTATACATTGTACAACTAGTCTGGTGCACATTACAAGGGGAAACATTTTTTTTGTTTTTTTAAATATTGCTAGATGTTAAATAATGTTTCATCCATGCCCTCTGTACATCCCTAATATTGAATGTGCAATTTTGTTGATTGATTGTAGCGCTTACAGAGCCCTGCTTTGTTTTGTCAGGATACAGAAATGGTTGTAAGGGCATATTAAATCTCAATAAATGTCTCTGTGTAAAAGAGATGAGTTACACACAAAGGATCAGGTCCTGAGGATCTAGGGCCCACAATTTTTACAAACTGCAGGTGAACTCACAGTAAAGTACACTGTGTTTTATAAACCTTAGGACAGCTCACTGTAAAGCACACTGTGTTTTTATAAACTTTAGGACAGATATGCAGAATGAAACACAGCCAAAAGCATGACTTTTATTCTGGATGTTCATACACACACTACATGGCCAAAAGTATGAGGACACCAGACATCCAACATCTCATCCAAAATTATGGGAATTAATATGGAGTTGGTCCACCCTTTGCTGTTATAACAACCTCTACTCTTCTGGGAAGGCTTTGCACTAGATGTTGGAGGATTACTGCAGGGATTTGCTTCTATTCAGCCAGAATAGCATTAGTGAGGTTGGGTACTGATTGGAGCAATTAAGCCTGGCTTGCAGTTGGCTTTCCAATTGATCCCAATGGTGTTGGATGGGGTTGAGGTCAGGGCTCTATGCAAGCCAGTCAGGTTCTTCCACGTGGTTCTCAACAAAACCATTTCTGTATGGGCCTCGTTGTGTACCCAGGGACATTATCATGCTGAAGCAGGAAAGGGACTTCCCCAAACTGTTGGAGAAGCACAGAACCATTTAGAATGTCACTGTATCTTGTAGCATTAAGCGTTGCCTTCACTGGAACTAAAGGGCCTACCCCAAACCACGAAAAACAGCCCCAGACCAAGGGTTGTCCACATACTTTTGATCATACAGTGTAGTTGTTGGATACGTATATGTATTTGTCCCGTCTGTGTGCCCAGTAATTGGCTACTTTGAACGGACGTTGAATGAGATGTTGATAAATGCATGTAGGGCAGGGGAAATTTGTGGGGAGAATTTATACTTTCTGGTTCTGTGGTTGATTTGTGAAGCTGTCTCTGAATCACGTGTGTTTACAGGTCAGATGGCACAGAAGTTAAGGTCTGCGAGGAGTGAGAATGTGTATTGTATTATTTCCGTGGGAAGCCCCCGGAAAGCGCCTAAATATTGGTGCCAGCGTGACTCGCGTATGATCACGACTACGCACAGCTTGTCATCGTGAGCTACAGAATATATCTCTGAACCTATTCATTACTGTCGGTTGGCTGCCATCCCTCTGCGCGCTCCCTCCATTCCTTTTTATGATATAAAACCGCTTCCGCTTCCATATTTACTGGGCTGCCTACATTGACTGGATAAAACACACTCCTGTTATCCGTCAGAATGACTTCATTCGCCATTTATTTATTTATTTATTTTGTTTTATTTAACGGAAAGACGGATTTGTCTAAAGTGGCAATGTTCCCAGGCTTTTATCTTTACAATGTGTCGGTAAAAAAAAAAAAAAAAAAAGCAGTTGAGTCCCTGGCCTTTTTTATGTTCCAGCAGATCATTGTCCCTCGCTCTGTGCATCTCCGTGGCATTGAAAACTACGGTGAAAGGCTGATGAGACGCTCTATTAAAGCGTCGCGGCGGGCTTTCCTTTGTCCTTTTAACGGTTTCTCCGTCTCCCCCCCCCCCCCGCCCCCCCCCCCCCACGCGCGTTTCGACCCACACCCGCGCTGTGCACTTTTCCGCCGTGGATCAGAAAGAGCGGTCCACCACTGTGCTCAAGGGCCAGGCAAGAGCACTCCAAAAAAAAAAACAAAGCACCTTCCAAAGAAATCTATGGTAATAATCTGCAGCAAAGTGACTATTTTTATTTTTATTTTATTTTTATTTTACATTGGGGTGCCTGGAGCGGTGGCATAGCCTGGAATTTGTTTTGGGGGGTTTAAAGCTTTTCAATTAACCAATTAACCAACACTGGAGTAAACAAAGTTGTGAACTGGAGATGTAGGGGAAGGGGGTCGTATTGAAATAGGCTGATGGGTAAAAAATGTTTGCGGGTGATTGATAAATGTCAATTTTTCTAGCTGCTTAGCCTCTTTGCACTCACGGGTGTGAGATAAATACGACAACCGTCTACATAAGTGTAGCGTTATAGCATCATAAATCGGTGGTGTCGTGTTCAAAAAAGAAGACGATATTCAGCGATTCTGGGTTTGTGTGTTACGTTGATGCAGAATGTCTGTACAGGGCAGGTCTGGATGACGTTTCACATGGATAATAATGAATGGCCGTCCACTGACTGAGCTATGATTGGATCCCTGTGTGCGTTTGAGTCATGTGATCAGAGCAACGGCACTTTTGTAGCCATGGTAAAAAAATATATATATATTATTATTATTTTCTAAAAATTAAATCAAAGTCATTAGCTACACACTTTTCTATTTGAGGTGGACAGATTTCTCAACACATCACATAAAAGAATGATATCTAGTTGCATGAAGAAAGAGCAAGTGTTTTTAATAACACACCTGCAGAAGTTATGAATGCCCTAAAGGCCCTGGCGCAGAACACCAGATATCTTTATCATTTATTATCTTTCCAAACCACGCGATTTCCTCTCCTTATCTTAAGAGTGTCATATTTGTAGAATATTTCAGGCTGAGCTTAAATGAATGTGTCCTTCAGGTATGCACAAAATTGATCAGAATTTTTCGTAAAACACTCAAGTTTTGTATATTTGGAGTCCAGCCAAGTGTAACCTGCTAACATAATCTGCTATCTCCTCAAACATCACCTCTTAATTAAGCTGAAGCTTTATTCCCTGCTAAACCGACAATGCAGAATGCTAAAGTGGGGTGTAACTCGACTGGGCTAATGTGGGGGTGCAGGCAGAGAGGATCAGGAGAAAGAGAGCAGGAGGAGCAGGAGAGCTGTAGACAGGAGGAGGAGGAGTAGGAGAGTATAAGAGGATCAGAAAGAGGAGAGGAGTAGGAGTGCTGTAGAGAGGATCAGGAGGAGGTGAGAGGAGTATGTAAGAGAGGATCAGGAGGAGGAGAGGAGTGGGAGAGCTGTAGAGAGGATCAGGAGGAGGAGAGGAGTGGGAGAGCTGTAGAGAGGATCAGGAGGAGGAGAGGAGTGGGAGAGCTGTAGAGATAATGAGGAGGAGAGGAGGAGTGGGAGAGCTGTAGAGATAATGAGGAGGAGAGGAGGAGTGGGAGAGCTGTAGAGATAATGAGGAGGAGAGGAGGAGTGGGAGAGCTGTAGAGATAATGAGGAGGAGAGGAGGAGTGGGAGAGCTGTAGAGATAATGAGGAGGAGAGGAGGAGTGGGAGAGCTGTAGAGAGGATCAGGAGGAGGAGAGGAGGAGTGGGAGATCTGTAGAGAGGATCAGGAGGAGGAGAGGAGGAGTGGGAGAGCTGTAGAGAGGATCAGGAGGAGGAGAGGAGTGGGAGAGCTGTAGAGAGGATCAGGACGAGGAGAGGAGGAGTAGGAGAGCTGTAGAGAGGATCAGGAGGAGGAGTGGGAGAGCTGTAGAGAGGAGGAGGAGAGGAGGAGTGGAAGAGCTGTAGAGAGGATCAGGAGGAGGAGAGGAGGAGTGGAAGAGCTGTAGAGAGGATCAGGAGGAGGGGAGAGGAAGAGCAGAGGGGCTGTAGAGAGGATCAGGAAAAGGAGAGGGAGAGTATGTAAGAGAGGATCAGGAGGAAGAGAGGAGGAGTGGGAGAGCTGTAGAGAGGATCAGGAGAAGGAGAGGGACAGTATCAGGAGGAGTAGAAGAGTTGTAGAGAGGAGGAGGACAGGAGGAGTATGAGAGCTGTAGAGAGGATCAGGAGGAGGAGAGGAGGAGTGGGAGAGCTGTAGAGAGGATCAGGAGGAGGAGAGGAGGAGTGGGAGAGCTGTAGAGATAATGAGGAGGAGGCCGCAGCAGCAGAGGAGAGGGAGAGTGACGTGCCTTGTGCGCTCTCTCGCTTGCTCTCTCTCAGGGTTTCGGAAACGCCGGTTTGATCTTTGCTAACGAGCGCCAGGAGAGCGGAGAGCCATGCCTGAGAGCAGAGAGGCATCAGCGCGGGCTCTCACCCTCTCCTCCCCGTTTCAAACAGCCGCAGCCCTGACTCTGCCGCACGTCCTGCCGCCCTGTTTCTCGCCCTCTGTCTTTGTACTGACTGGCTGAAGGAGGGCCTCCATCTTGGCCTCGCTCCATGGACCTCCGCTAGCCGGAGAAGAGATGCCTTGTAGGTCTTTGTGAGGGGGTCAATGGGAGACTACAGAACGGACGTCTTATTCAAAATAACATTTGAGATTTCAGTTTTCCCTCGGGTAAGAGCTATGTTAAACACATCTATTTTTCTGAGCTTGTTCTTGTCTTGCAAAACACCTCTTCCCAAGCAAGCAAACACGTATAAATCCATAGTCAGGCGGCACCACCAGCTGATATTTTCAATTAGCAGCTTGAATATGATTTGAGTAGCACATGTTCCTTTTCAAAGCCTCCAGCGCAGCAATGGAATTGCAGCGACTCTGCCTTCCTGTCAGTCACAACTTCCTGTAGCCTGTTTATAAGAGAAGCATGTCAGCATTGAGTTTCCTGTGAACATTACGTGCCCTTTTACAAAAACATCCAGTGAACACGTGCTACGTTCTTGTATGCTCATTGGTGGTGTTGACTGTCCAAACCTGGTTTGCATCTGGCTATATGCGTCTTGCGTATACTGTAACTGAGAACTATTCTTAAATGCAATTCAGTTTATTTGGCGTTTGCATGCGT
Source organism: Anguilla anguilla (assembly GCF_013347855.1). Classification (NCBI taxonomy): domain Eukaryota; kingdom Metazoa; phylum Chordata; class Actinopteri; order Anguilliformes; family Anguillidae; genus Anguilla; species Anguilla anguilla. The sequence continues at coordinate 8,139,671 of NC_049213.1, forward strand.
CTTGCTCTGGGTGCAGTGGATTCCAAAGTACAGCTGTGAGAGAATGTGTGTGTGTGTGTGTGTCTGTTTTGAATAACATTTTCATAAAAACATGTATTTTTAATGAACATACATGTTTTCATGTCAACCGTAATTCGGCACACCTGATTCTACTAACTAATCTGCAGCTCACTGACATCTCTAGCTGTTATGAGGTGTGCTTTTTTGGGGTTGGAGTGAAAACCTACAGGATGGTAGATTTTTATGGTCCTCGCTTTCTGGGGGTTCAGGGTTGTAGTTTTTTGCTCAATTCCGCTGTAAAGCATATTTGTGACAGTGTCTCTGTAAAAGGTGCAATACAAATAAAGTTGAGTTGAATTGAATTGAAGAGTTTCTCAGGATTAGTTTGGACCAGGGTTTGACATTAACTTTTTCGGCTCACCGGCCACTGTGGCTAGTGGTTTTCCGAAGTCACAAGCCACTCAGCATTTTTACCAGCCAAACTGAGCCACCATTGAGGACAACTGGCTGTATCGGATGGTATTGAGCATTGTGTGAATATAATTAGCTTATATTCATTTAATAACATCAACATTGACGCTCTGCCAAAACACTTTTATTTTTTTAACTTTTACTTTAGTCTAATTTCACCCTAAAGGTCTCCTTTAAATTTGAAGGGAATCTGAGCAGAATCAGAGAAGTGCTGCTGGAAGCATAAGAGCAAAGGAAAAATCCGTTTGATTTAGATAACTTACCTGTGCAGTGTCTTTCAATCACAGATAACTCACCTGTGAGGTACATCAGTGGCTTTCAATTAAAATGAAATTTAGCACCCCACCGATTCCCGAGGTACTGGAAACGTGAACACTTTGTGATGACGTGGTTCTCCGTCGCTGCGCTCCTTGCTTGGCTGAGGGTTCTGGGAGTCTGCGGTCTGCTTCTAACATTGTGCAGTCCCAATTCCATCGGCCTGTACTGAACGCAGTAAAAACCTAAACTCATGGTATTCACCAAGCCCAACCAATCTATATCCTTACCCTCTTTGGCAACAAAGCAAGGAAAATGTTTAGATAAAGTATCCTGCTATAAATACTTGGGTCTTCTGATTGATGATGGTCTTACTTTCAGATCTCACATTGAATGCCTAGTGAAAGGCTTTTATTTTAGAACAAATCTTGTTTTTCTTTTGAAGCCAGTAAGAGACTCGTTTCTTCCACGTTTCTCTCTATATTAGATTATGGAGACATAGCACTGCTCCTGCTTCTTGGAATGGTCTGCAAAAATGTTTCAAATTACCAAAGCTGATTACTTAAAGTGAATTTGAAGCTAGGGTCAAAGACCTGGAATTCAACACAAATGGGGACGATAATTGTGCTTTTTGATTCAAATACCAGGATTTCTCATTTTTAAGTTTCAATGTAATTTTTTTTTTCTGTGTCATCATGTTATATGTGGGTCATTGTGATTTTTATGTTTTATGTGCATAATTGTGATTTTTATGTTTTATGTATGTCAATGTGATTTTTATGTTTTATGTGCATAGTTGTGATTTTCAAGTTTTATGAGTGTAATTGTGATTTTTATGTTTTATGTGTATAGTTGTGATTTTTATGTTTTATGTGTGTCATGTGATTTCTATGGTTTATGTGTGTAGTTGTGATTTTTATGTTTTAAATGTGTCATTGCCTGTAACAGGTGTTTTGACTGCTTTCTTGGCCAGGTCTCTCTTGCAAAAAAGATTGTGAATCTCAAGAGACTAACCTGGCCTGTCAGTTGAAGATTTATTATTATTATTTTTTACTTTTAACTATTAAATTCATGGATATTTTATCAGGACGTTACTGGTCTTTCTTCCTGGTTGCAGTTTAACATTGCTTTCAGCTTGTCAGGGTCAGGCTTGTCAGTAGACTGGCTCTATATGCTGTTCCACTGAGCTGCTGTCTGTGCTGTACATAATGTGAGCGCTCAAGACCTCAGTCTGTTATATAAGGACTAATCCTGATCACGGCAGTGACTGCTCCACAGGAGTAAACTGGGAAATGTACCACACACTTTTAAAAACAGGAAAGTTTAATGCTTCTGTTAGGTGCTGAACCGTTCATTTTGCTCTGTCGAATCAAGTTGCTTTTGTCATTTTACCGGCCAATCTGGACTCTGTCTACATTCGCTTCGTACAAATTTTTGAGCGAGTGTGAATATTGTTGGTGCAGTCTTCATTGGCACCATAACTCAAACATAATATTGCCTGTTCTGCCCCTGCTACTGAATTAAATTACTGGAACAGTGTTTCAACTAATTAATTTCTTAATTACAGATATAGGCTGTTAATGTATATAAATTGAAATTTACATTTAAATGATTATGTCGTTATGCAGTGCAGTGCTATGCCTGCTAGGTTATTATAAAATATGTAAATGTCAGACCTTTGGAAATATCAGGGGTGGCTTTTGGCATTCATTGAAGTCTTTAACAGTTAATTTATGTCATCACTGACACATGCAGTTCTCTATAATGCGTGAGCTACTTAGCTCTGTGCCAGTCACATTGTCCATACACCTGAAATACACACTGAGAACAGCGCAGTGAGGTGCACCAATGGCGGGTGAAGGCTAGAAGCCTTAAACACTGGGTAAGGTGTGCTACGCACACTTCTCCAAAACACCTCCTCCTCAGAGCACCCCATGATGTGAAAGGTCACAGAAAACCTCCATGCTGGCGGGAGGACCTTGTTCCTGTAGCCGGTGTTTAAATGTCATAGTAATTATATCAGAAATTAGTGCGGAAAATCATATTTTTAAGCATTAGGTGGGGGGTTCAGTCAAGCACAATTAGTCTGTTTACAGGCATATGCTAGCCAATCAAAATGAGTGCTCGCTGTGTGTTGTGTCAGTTGGTCCAGCGGTTGTGAACTGAACTGCTTTTTCATGCTAGATATGTCTGTGTGGGGTACACATTTCCAGCAGGTTTAATCCAGCCCAGTTTGCCTATCCATAGTACAGTAGGAGGTAGATATTTCACTGAGGGAAAATTGCAACTTCAAAATCCACAGTCCATCGAACAAAAACAGATTTGGAAACACTGTTTCTATTACAATATAATTGTTTGCTCTTGAGTTATCTTGTATAAATAAAGCATCTGAGAGTTTCTGGGGGACTCTCTCTGCATGACTGTAATACCGCTCTGCTTACATATGGGTCTGACTGGAGAACACTGCCCCCTACTGAGCTTTTCATTTCTGATGGACAGGGAATTCATTATCCTTTCACTCTCCAATCTTTGAACGGATCTCTCCAACCTTGTCCATGTGTTTGATTTTAATCCTTTCAATCTAAACATTTAATGTTTAAAGTCCTTTCAATAGCCTGTTTCTTATACTGAAAAGAAAAGAAAAAATGTTATGAGGCATTAATAGATTGTACATATTAATATTTAATGCTCTGACTGAGCTGAATATATATATATATATATATATTATATATATTTTTTTTTTTGTTGAGGACTGTTTCTTATTACACAGAGTATTAAATTGGAAAGATTAAATTGAAGAGAATACAGAATATCTGTATTATATTTTGGTTACTCCAGTAACCAATGTGCTCATGGGTCCCAATGTATATACTATAAACATGTAGTGAACTAAAAAAAAAAAAAAAGAACTAACATCTCATAACAGGATGCTGGATTCCTGCAGTTTCATTTAAATTGGTTGCTCTCACCCATGGCTGAACTTTGCAGATAAACTAATTATATTTTACCTTGAGACTGGACTCAATGCAGGCGCATGACAAACCTGGAGCACACGCTCCCACCTACTGTTAACCTGTAATGATGATTTCGTTCTCGTGAAGTTCCGTGACCACATACCCTTAACCTTGGGAATGGCTGAGCGCATTCACGAGGAGAAGCTTCGACTCCCCTTTTCAATAACGAGAAATTATAATTGAATAAAAATAAAATTAGCTGGCACTGGCGGACTCTCCGAGCGGTTTTCACGTCGTCTGTCTGCGCTGCTCCACTGCTGAGCTTTCTGCGGCCCTTTTGGAGAACAGTAAAGCCGAAAATGGCGCGTGTGAATTATTATTCACGTTTTTTATTGAAGAGCTTTCCGTGGTGCTGTCTTCGGTCCCTGATCATCACCGTGCACAGTGAAGCAGAGAACGGTCCCAGCACCTTGCAGGAGATGTCATCAGCTATACGCTCTGTAAGAGGGCTGTCCGTCTATTATCTACCCCCCGCTTATTCCTGGTCAGGGTCGCGGGAGGCGCTAGAGCCTATCCCAGCATGCACTGGGCGACTCGCTTCACTGCCAGAGCAAGAGTACACGTACATTATATAAGCAAATACTGAAATAATCAAAAGTAACAACTGAACTGCAGTTAAACTGTAGATAATAAAGAACGAACGTTCTACACCGAAAAGATGGATACATGGAATTAGCCCAGAAATGGGTTTTTATTTTAGTTTTGCATTTTCAGTGACTTTACATTTCATACACTGCAAACGGTGTTTAGTTATAAGAATAGATTATTTATTGTTTAAATATCACAAATGGTGAGGAAGATAGTCATAGGCAATACTTTAATGCATATAAATATATGAACGTTTATTTTAGCTGGGATGAAGATGGCCCATAAGACTAACTCAAAGCCACATACTCTATATAATTTGTATTGAATTATAAGACGTGTTAGTGCTGTTGATATTATTTTCAGCAAAGAAGGGACTCTGATTATGTGAGAACAGCTGAGAATTCTTACCCAGAATCCATTCCTTCCTTCATCAAATGAGCGCAGAACAGCTGTAATGGGTCACAACCTCTCCTTCACCCCGACTGTTTGCCTCCACCCTAAAAATCTCCACCCCTCCTCCTTCACCTCATTTTCCTTTCGATAAACAAACACGTTGTTCAGCAAATGGAACGGAGTCAATGATAACAGTTGGAGAGTTAAGACGTGTCGCGTGTTTGCTTTGACATCGCTGGGGTACACGGGGGATTGACGGGGATAAAGCCACTTTGAGTCAGTTTTGGGGTTTTTTTGGTTTTTTTTGCCCGTGTGAGAGCTTCACTGCTCTGTGCAGATCAAGCTGGCTAGCGCACGCACGTTTAACACGTTTAATTAATTGTCAACAAGCCAAGCGAAGCCCCGGAGGTTTAGACGGGTGTCGGCCCTGAAAATGACTTTCTTTCTCGTGGCGGCGGCTTAAATTATTTACGGGGGGGGGGGGGGGGGGGGGGGGGGGGGGGAACAGAAACCGGGCGGGACCGCGGGAGAGGAGGACGCCGATTAAGAGGGGAAGAACGCAAGTCGCAGCGGGCACGTCGATATCGTCCGCCTTCCCAGCGTGCACCCCTGTGCACGCAGGCCTCTCCGATTCAGAGCGTTGGCGCGGTCTGCCAACCAATCGCGAAGTATGACAATAAATACAGATCGCTGTAAGATTCAAAACTGTTCCCAAAAGAAAACAGATGTCCTGATCTGCCTGGGGAAACAATTTGGTAAATGGCCCATAAACTGGGGAAGTCCTGCCTAATTTATGGCAGTATTAGCTTTTTAGCTATGCAGAAACTGTTACAGGCATTCTAGTATATGGGGTATTGGGTATATTAGCTTGTTTTAGTACCTAATGTTACACTGCACAATATTTCATTCCATACTTATGAGGATTTACGCCTTTTAAATTTATCTTTGATACATTATATTACTGTCTTGCAGTAAATAAATTGTGTGTATGCAGAGACAAGTGAATGTGACCTGGCCTACCTCTCTGCTGCTGTGTATACATTGTTGAAAAAGCACTTTAAAAAAAAAAATTTTTTTTGGCCACCATTGCTCATTCTGTTATAGAGGTTACTTTCCCTATAGTCAGTTATTATCTTTATCTGATGTTTGTGGCAATAAGACAGTGGCAGTTAGGGAACTGGGCTTGTAACTCTAAGGTTGTAGATTTGAAGCTCTTGTACTCTTGGGCAAAGTACTGAACCTCAGCTGCTTCAGTAAATATCCAGCTGTGTAAATGGATTGCAGGTGCAGTGGTAATTAACCTGCATTTTACTGTAGTGCAGGTACTGAGGTTGTGCGTACATACAGTATGTGTGTATGTTTGTGTGTGTGTGTGTGAGAGAGAGTGCATGTCTGTGTGTGTGTGAGCTTATGTTTGTGTGTGTGGGTGTCTGTGTGTGTGTGTGTGTGTCTGTGTGTGTGCATAATGTGTGTGTGTGTGCGTGCATGTGTATGTACGCATGTGTGTGTGTGTGTGTGTGTACGTGTGTGTGTGTGTGTGTGCGTGCATGTGTATGTACGCATGTGTGTGTGTGTGTGTGTACGTGTGTGTGTGTGTGTGTGTTTGTGTGTGCGTTACGGTCATCCTGCTGAAGTGGACCGGAAGGCCCTCTCCCCCACCCGATCCTCTCGGTGGCTCAGGGGTCCGATGCTTATGAAGAAGGGGGATTTCACTGAGAGCGCTCTAATGAAGAAAGTATTGATTTCCCATAAAGGGGATTTAATCAAACCCCCCCCTGACACATCCAGAGGGACAGGGTTCTGCTCCAGCACCAAATTACACTCCATACACCATCTATTTTTCAGCGGGGCCGATAAATGGACCTGCCCTGCAGATAGATGGGAGTTTCTGTACCTCATACATCACCACGAAACAAGGGGGAGGCAAACTGATTGAGACGAGGGGTAATAGCAACCGGTAATGAATGGCCATGCTGGTCCGGAAGGCTGGTCCCTCACTGGCCAATGGCGGGCTCCTCTGCCCATTCCTTCCTCCTCCTCTCGGCCAATCAAAGCCCTCGCCGCCGTCGCTCCTTGACACATAAACCAGCCGGCGCCTATCACGAAAAAAAAAGGGAATCCGAAGGATGATGGCGAGGTCTGCCAGCAGGAATGTTACCTGAAGTGTTCTTCCAGGGCTATGAATCGATGGAGACGCTTGATGCGGCTGTACTGGGTATCAAATTATAAACAGACGTTACACCCCTGATCAAAATGGCGCAGCGGAGGTTTGTACAAGGGTAATTTCTGTTTGCTGCGCAGAGCTGGATTTATGTGACAGTGACTTTAATAGTAGAAGCAGCTTCGTCTGTGTATTTGCTGATCCACTTTGACATGGCCGCTAACAGGTAACCAAGGCAATTGAGCCCCGCCCGCACTCTTACCCGAGGGAGGCGGAGCTCTGCACACTGCCGTAGCGAATGAGAACACCGCATGCTCCCTGTATGCAAATTAAATGAAAGAAAAATGATTATACTCCAGATATCTCAGTGAATGGAGTCAGGCATAAACAGTGCAATCAGCCCTGTGTGATGCAATGTTTCAGTAAAATATAAGAGCAGTTAGTGATGCAGGAGAAATATACATGATGGATATTTTTGGCATTCTAGGACCTTTCACACAGACTAACTTACAATTACACTGTCGAGTTCTTGTTAGTAAACTCATTATTATTTTTAATATTGCGCAACAGAAGGAACAAACAGAATGATGTTAAGTTGCCATTTTACTGAGTGTGCAAGATAGCAGTGATATTATTGTGTGCAAGATGGTGGTGATTTTATTGAGTGTGCAAGATGGTGGTGATTTTACTGAATAAGATAGCTGTGATTTTTTTGAGAGTGGAAAAAAATGGTGATTATATTGAGTTTTTGAGTGTGCGAGATAGTTGTGATTTTATTGAGTGTGCAAGGTAGTTGTGGTTTTATTGAGCTTGCACCATTTTTTTACGTGAGAACTCATGAGGGCATATTAGCGCTTGGCACTGCTAAAGACACTTTCCTCCATTCGTTTTCTCTGCGGTGTTCATTGGACAATTGTGTTTTTTCCCCAGAGCCAGTGTTTTTGTGATTCACCAGCTGGACATTTCAAAACTTTTATTCTGCTACTGCTCCAGCTGTTTCTTCAGAATTTTTGGAAAAATTGCTTCTCATTGATTCTCATGTGAAGAAATGCATGCAACAAATTTCAGAACAAGCAGCGCTACACACACTGTGATCATTAAATATTACAGACAAATTCTCTAGGTAATGTACTGTATCTCTTTAGTATATACCTTTTTTTAAGAAAAAATGTTTTCCTAAATATATCTTTTAGGTGATATAATTGTATGTGTTCTTGTGCTGGCCTAATCTTGTATTTTAAGTGTGTTTGATTTAGCTATTATGAATGCATGTCAGAATACTCTGCCCAAGCATTCCATAGGCTAGCTACCAAGTACCCTACAATGTTTATACCAAGGCTTACCACCTTGCTGCTATTTTTAAACAATTTAGTCTATCCTAATTTTTCTTGTGAAATGTTTGACAAGAAACAATTTTCATTTATTGTGTGTGCAAGAGAGAGAGAGAGAGCGTGTGTGTTTATGTGGCAAAACTGCAATACCATAACTGTACTCTTGATACTGTATACAGTATTATGGGTTCACTCCCTGGAAACTCTTGGGCATAAATGTTGGAGCTTTGTTGTTCTTTTGCATTCTTTTGTTCCAATGCAAAACTGAAGGTGGCACTTGTGTAGATGCTGATCCTATGATATAAATCTCTGCAATGCTGGGTTAGTCCTGAGGCCATTTTCATTGAGAGCCACAGCTTGATAAGACAAGCCAATCAGCAGCAAGGCCTCGTAGCTTTCATGCGATTGACAAAAACACATCACATGAAATCTGTACACACTGGCTGCTTTGATTGGCTGCCGTATCAACACCCAACAGATATCAGTGGTGATGTTTTTCAGATGCATTTCCAGTGGCCTCTGAAGGTTGGATGTTCACAATCGCATCAGATATTTATAATGCAATTGAAGAGAAAAACCTGAAAAGAAAGGCAATAGCCATTACTGTCACTGCCCTCAACAAATATTTCATAATTGTTTAGCTATATCACCCAGCCCTACATTTCAGCACACGTTATAAGAAAGAATACTCCATACAACCTCAAATTTAGCTCACAGTAATAGAGAGAATTCTCTGGAAAACTGCCGTTAAATTCAGCTCACACCATGTGAGGGAGAGCTCTCAGGAAAATCTAAATCAAATACAGCATATAGGACAGAGAAATTCAGGAGGCTCATACATACACACATGCACGTGCACACACACGTGCACACATATGCACACGCACACAAACACTCACATACGCACACACAGAGGCATACACACACACTCACACGCGCGCATGAACATGCGTGCACACACGCATAGAGGCGTGCACACACACACACAAACTCACATACACACACACAGAGGCGTACACACACACTCTCACACACGCACACAGCTGCGGTGTAAATGAGCTGGATTAGTGTTGTGTTGTGAGAGTCCTGGCATCGCCCGGTGGCAGGTTCAGCTGTCTGCTTGTGCTTGTGGGCTCTGTGCGGTGGAGATCATGGCACACGACTGGGAGCAGCCCAGCTCACCTGCTGACTCCCTAAGTGTCTAACAGGCTGGATTAAGATGGGGTTCACCTCCTGCCTCTACTCCTGCTGACTCTCAAGGTCTCAAACAGGCAGAATTAAGATAAGGTTGGCCTCCTACCTCTACTCCTGCTGACTCTCGAGGTCTCAAACAGGCAGAATTAAGATAAGGTTGGCCTCCTACCTCTACTCCTGCTGACTCTCGAGGTCTCAAACAGGCAGAATTAAGATGGGGTTTGCCTCCTGCTGATTCTCAAGGTGTGTAACAGACAGGATTAAGATGGGGTTCACCGCCTACCTCTACTCCTGCCGACTCTTGAGGTGTCTAACAGGTAGGATTAAAATGGGGTTCACCTCCTGGCCCTACTCCTGTCGGGCACAGCTGGCTGAGGGCAGTGTGGCAGCTTGGCAGACGTTCACAGAAACGGATTTGCGTTTTAATGCTGTTATATCTTCTTTGTGATGATGGTAATCTTTTACAGTAACATTGTGTGAAGTCCATCCAGCGAACACTGTGTACAAAATCTCCAGTAAAAGATAAAAGGGTCCTCTTTGCTCCACAGCACTGGATTGTGCACCACTTTTTTCCGCACGGATGGAAGGAAATTGAATTAAATTGATTTGACTGAAATGGAATTGCTGTTTGATAAACAGTCCAAATCACTAATTAAGCGAGATTGTTTTAAAAAGATTACAGCAATAATTAATACATTAGCAAAATAAATAATTAAATAATATTTATGTAATTTATTGTAATTGTCATTATGATAATACTTTGTAACTTATTTTAACCTTTTCGGCCTTTATATACTTAGGGCTGGTTTCAGAGACCCATGTTATCATAACATACTCACTGAATTTGAGCCATGTCTTTAAAAATGACCCATACACCTTCAGTAGTGAGCACGCTGCACTGGTCATTTTTCTGCTTCATTAGGGAGGTGATTGAGTAAATTCCTGCCTGGATTCCCGCCAAACGGTTCTTTGCCCTTTCGGGCCAAATGCGGTTATATTTCGAATCCTGTTAAATTAGCATCCATAAACGGTCACGGAGATGCGCCGGTGGGCCGTAATGTAATTGGAACGTGCGGAATTCCGGCAGTACTAAAGCCGCGAGATCAGATTACCGTTTGATTTTGGACCGTCTAACCCCAGTAATGCTCGGAGTGCGGTTTTAATGCATCCGTGTCTCAGTAACAGCACGGGCAAGTGGCAGGACTTCAACCGCTTCAATCCTCGGTTATCCAATAGAGTTCATTTCCCTGGCACCCGACGCTCCAGAATGAGCAGATGGACCCCTGTTATGACGGAGAATAAATTGCGGAGATTCTCTGCTTGAAATTTTAACGGCCCATTTCCGAACGATTTTGCGTAGATCAGGTCGTACGTCCCGTTTGCACAATCCTGTTTGTCTTCAGAAAAAGTCTGTGTTTGACAGAGACATGAATCCAATCGAGGCAGCGCCGAAGACTAGAGTAACAGCCTCAGAAACACAAATACTGGAGTGTGTCTTTGGGCTAAGGCTTACATTTCTACATTTCCGATAATGGGAAAATGATACATGGTCTGCGTTCAATTCCATTAAAAACATGTTGTTGGATCTTATTAGGAAAATTCTTGGAAACACATTTTGGAAATACATTTATACCAAAGTGCAATTTTGAGAGTCAAGTAACCTTGGGGTACTGAAGAACATTTATTCAGTAAGTAATACTGTCCAGCAGATGTGTATTACAACCACATAACAGGGGGACAGGTAATTATCTGGGGTTGGGTTGAATAAATGCTTAAAGGTCTATGGAAGATCTAAGATTAGGCTTTGATCTCCAAGTGCAATTTGATTATTAATGTGAAAATGAGTCAGTGGATATTTTAAGCAACTTTTTCCCATCAGTTCAATAGAAATCCTTTTTGGGTGCGGTGATTATAGATTTCTCTGACTAAATTACAATAATGAATAATTGCTACATTATTATTTAGTACATCATTTGATTGCTTATACTATGTTAATTACTCTAGCTGTAAATTAACTGACAAATGCACCAGATATGCTTACCTAATACGACTGCAATGCTCTCTGGGATTGTGATGTCAGTAAGTGCTGCTGTCACTGACACAGTTACCACATTATTGTCATTTCTGTACAGCACACACTCATAACTATTATAAATTATGTACAGTATATACTCATGACTATTATACATTATGTACAGTATATGCTCACAATTATACATTCTGTACAGTATATGTTTGAAAATTATTTTCATTTCTGTACAGAGTATGCTGGCAATTATTGTAATTTTGTACTGTAAATGATCATAATTATTGCTCTAAGTACACGCTCTATGTATTGCTCTATTCGTTTTGCAGAGTTTAACCCTCCTGTTCTGTTCATTTTTTAGGTACAGCAAAAATGTTCCCGGGTCAATCCCCATACAGGGGGGGTTTGCAAATACATGAAATGAACCATTTTCATTTAAAATGTTGATTACACTAATTAAGGCCAGTAGAAGAAGTTTCATACTAAAAAAATAATTTTAAGTATTTTTCCTAGATTTTCAAACTTTAAAAAGGGTCAATTTGACCCGCAACATAACAGGAGGGTTAAAGTGTTGACCAGTGGTGGAATAAGTGGAATAGGGTTGTCTACTTGTGCAGCTCTAATGAAATCATCATGACTTGCATTTCCTATGTAACATCGGCTTGCGAATTGTTTTATATGTATATTTGGTAATGGCATAATTGATAAATCCTTAGTGCACTTTCACAAAGAAGAGCATCGCAATCGCCAAACCAAACAGAGCTACATGAAAAAGGTCATTTCAGTTTCTTTGCCAAAACAGGTATTCAGTCCCTCTTTACCTGAAGGACAACAGACACAATTTATTGACTCGTGTTACTATGGTGACTTCTTGCTGCTGTTTGCAGCCTTATGAAAGCATCGCCGGGGTCTTAGCGTAGAGTGAGCACTCAGATGTGCGTGCTTGTGTTTCACAGCTGCTCTCTAGACTGTTCCGTGTGGGCCTGACCAGTGACCCGTGTCACGAAGCAGGAGTACTGAGCTAGCTGCATAGCTGCGCTGAGTAAAACCTGGAACGGCTCTTTTTACTTCAGTCCATGTTCCAGATTTGGGCGGGTTCCAGGTTTTACTCAGTGAGTAACTCAGTAATCCTGGGGGGTATTTCAAAAAGCAGGATTACTGAGCTAGCTGGATAACTACTCTGAGCAACCAATCACATCTAATGCACTGCACCTGTTAGAACCAATCACATCTAATGCACTGCACCTGTTATAACCAGTCACATCTAATGCACCTGTTACAACCAATCACATCTAATGCACTGCACCTGTTATAACCAGTCACATCTAATGCGCTGCACCTGTTAGAACCAATCACATCTAATGCACTGCACCTGTTAGAACCAGTCACATCTAATGCACCTGTTACAACCAATCACATCTAATGCACCTGTTACGACCAATCACATCTAACGTTGCCATCAGAACGCATTTCAATACATAAAGAAAACTCCTGCCTGCTTATTGGGCCAGTTGTATGCTCCTGGGCAGCTGTGTCGGCTGAAGAGTGGGCTTCTCAAAACGGAGAATTATTAGCTACCATTAATGCTCACTGCTAGTCACTACTGATCACACCTGCTAATGAATATTGTGTAATTAGCAGTTTCGTTTTGGTTAGATGTCTTGCTTCTTGAGATATAAAATGAACATTTGGCTTTATAGCTGGTGATTAGTAGATGATTTGCTTTTGGTTTAATCAGTGATCAGTGCCAGGTCACTTTTTTCAGATTTAAGAATATTTCAGTTGGGTAAAAAAAAAAAAAAAAGGATTTTATTTTGTCCAAAAAAGAAACACAGACAGACCCGAGAAAGCTGTTTCTCATGTTGATTTAGAATACAAACAGAAAGCCACGCTGATGTCATTGATGCAAATAAATGGAGTGTTTCCATTCAAAAAATCTGTTAGGAGTTTTCTCTCTCCAGGAATATCTTAGAAGAGTATAGCTGCTTCCTCTGAGCACCCCTGCAAGCCTTTGCAGCCTCATTATGTGAACAGATGGTGTTATATAGGCCAGGATGCATTATTCATGAGGTTTTAAGGAAACACATCCGCCAAACAATAAGCAAACCGAACCGGAACGCGGCGGGAAAGAGTGGCGTTCTGAGCGTGCGTCGGTAAGCACCCGATGCTGGCGTCGCTCATTTCCCTTCAGAAAACGCAGACAGGAAGTCCACGTGTGACAGACGACGTCGAGCAGAAGACGCGAGCTGAATGGCGAGGCGGGTTCCTCTCAGTGGAGGGGCTGGGGCCTTCTGGCATCAGTCAGGGGAGGAGAAGCTTGTCTACACACCTGAAGCGTCTGCTGACAGTCACGGAACTCAGGACGGCCCTTCTCATTGGCTGTGAGCTCATTAAACAGGCAGGCCCCGCCCCCTTCCAGCTCCTCCCACTGCACCCCCCCCCGCCCACCACACCAGCCCCGCCCCTGCCACATTCAGCCCTGCCCATCACACCAGCCCCGCCCCTGCCACAGTCAGCCCCACCCCTACCCTGCCCCGCCCACCTCACCAGCCCCGTCCCTGCCATGGCCACCTTACCAGCCCCGCCTACCTCACCAGCCGCCTCCCTGCTACGGCCCCCTTACCAGCCTCGCCCACTTCACCAGCCCCACCCACCTCACCAGCCCCCTCCCTGCCCTGCCCCGCCCCCTCCACCTAGCTCATGTTGGAGAACACGCACTGCTAAATCTGGATTAACGCGGTTCAGACAAGGAGAGCATGACAGGTGGGGAGAACAAGCTTCCACTTGCATAAAATTCACTGAACAGAAACTGGCACAAGGCGCAGAGGTGAGCTGGGATTCGTGCGCGTTTGCAGGGGCTGATGGGAAAGGGGGGAGGGCGCGGGCCTGCCTGGGGGTGTGCTCGGGGGCCTCCACCAATCACAGCCCTCGATTGTGCGCGAGCGTGGAGGCTTTATCACGCCGAGCAGCTGTGGATCCCCGGGCCTCCTCTGGCTCTCTCTCTCTCTCTCTCTCTCTCTCTCTCTCTCTCTCTCTCTCTCTCTCTCTCTCTCCCTCTCTCTATCTCTCTCTCTCTCTCTCTCCATCCTCATCCAGCCCTGCGCTCCTTGGGCGCTAATCAAGGAAGCCCTGCACATCGCTAGCAGCGAGGCCCGTCCTCCGCAGGCAGTTTCGAGAGCGGTGCCCGTGCATGTAAATGCGCGCTGGTTAACGGAACTTGAGGTGAGGGAGAGGAACCAGAGAAATAAACTTTAAAATGCGGCGCCGACGCTCGTCCGACCTCAAAAGCTGAAGCGGGACGAGCGGATGCCTGCTCCTGGTCGGCGGGACTTGTAGCCCTGACAGCCGTCCGGATCGCCGGCGTGGGATGAAGGTGCCCGCCAAAAACGTGTGGGTAAACGGCCTGGGGACACCCCGCGGTGGAGTGCGTGTCCTTCTACACGAACAGAGAGGACTCACACTGCACTGGGTTCACTGCAGCTTTGAGTTCAGTCCAGCAGAAGAAGGGTGGCTTGTTTTTAATGCAACCCTCTTTAAAAGCAGATCCGAAGCTGAAGAGATGTACTGTAGTTTTGAAAGACTCCTTGAAAGATTCCTTCCACTGCCCCTTCCACCCCAAACGCATAACAGAAATTTTACTTTCTCATATGCAGTAACTTATCCACAAGCCTTCTCACATATAATAACCGAGCCACACATCACCCGTACAGGGTTTTCTCCTGGCTCAAAACAGGGCTTAGGTGCTGACTTGGCAGGACAGCGACTGCATTGGGTCCGGCTTTGCTGCACCGTCGACTCAGTACGTCTCCCTATATATAGCTGCATTTAGAATGTAATGTTCTGTGTAGATTTGAAGGGACCACTGCAATGCATTGAGACGTAGGCTATAAAAAAAATTAAACGCATGGCAAAAATAAAAAATTTAAATATTTATTGAAGGTTTACGCATAGTTAGTGCCAGAATTGGGGGGGGGGGATATAGCCTATACTGAAGGATTAGGCATTGTAAGGGTCGTTCTGCAGGAATAGTTGTATGGCAAATAAGAATGTGAACTCAGCTGCAGATTTTAGAAATGAATCAGATTGGTGCTGCAGGTTATCTTAAGGCCTGATCATGCACTCCAGGCTAGGTCACAGATTCCTGCAGTTATATACAGATCGTGTGTGTGTCAAGTAGATGTCAAGTAAGCAGAGAATCTTATCAAAGTAATTTTGTACTACAAAGAGAGAGTAAGAGACTGGGAGAGAGATACAGAGAGAGAGGGGGAAGAGAACGAGAGAGAATGAGAAAAAGAAAGAGAGGAGGGGTGCAGAGAGAGAGGAGGGGGAGAGTGAACATGAAAGAGAGAGAGAGCAGAGAGCTCAGACAGTTTCATTCCCCCAGCAGAGCACAGGGCTTTTGCTGTAATATAGAAGCTGTGTTTCATAATCTCCCCTGAATCACCATTAGGACCCTGAGCAGATTTGATGGATTGATAGATGGCCTGAGTCCCTCCAAGCCGCAGTGAAACTTTGCGAATGCCTTGCACTGTGTGTGTGGGTTTGTGTGCGTGTGTGCGTGTGCGCATTTGTGCATCTGTATGTGCATATGTGTGTGTGTGCGTGTGTGTGTATGCATTCGCACATGGGATCAGTCTCAGAGGTGGGTGTGGTCATAGGGTGAGTCTCAGTTGTGGGTGTGGTCATGGGATCAGGATGCTTAATAAAGAGTGCTTAATTTAAGGCTGATTTAAAAAGATTGTTTCTGTGTGACTTTGCCATGTCTCATTTGTGATCATTAAGGTATCTACATCTCATTTGTGACCATTAAGGTATCTACATCTCATTCCTGGTCAGTAAGGTATCAGCGTAGTAAAATACATAGTAAGTAAAACAGGCAATAAAGTTGCAAGAAATATGGCAAAGAAGGAGTTAGGCATAGAGCCAAGTAAGCGTGTTTATGGTACGGCGGTTATTCCCAGTGAGAAACCGCTAAGAAGCTTAAAATTTCCATTTCCATTCGCAGTGTTCAGTACACACTCAAAAGGGTCCAGCTGAAGGGCGCTAATGTTAACAGAAGGATTGTAGTCCACCTGTCAAATGGCATTGAGATTGGTCTTGAAAAGGCAGTGATATCAAAGTACAAAAATCGCTGTTTTACATCAGAGAGCTGACCAACGCAAACATACAGTGAGCGTTCAGTGTAATAACATCAAGTAACTGAAACTAAACGAGGCAAAACGACAAGCAAAATGTTCAGTTAGTGGATTTTATACTTCTATTTTGAAAACATGTCCCACAGTAAGGTTGTACACTTTTATTATGTTAATCTCTCCCACAGTAAGATCGCAGGAGAGTGTCGGTTCACAGCTTTGTCTCGTCCCCAGTCTGCTTCTTCTTCAGCTTCAGAGGTCTTCAGTCCAGCCATTTATGTTTTACCTCCTTGCTTCCTTTGCTTGCTTCTTTTCCCAATATGCAAGGCCAAACCGGTCAAAAAATATATTCATCCTTTGTCTCCGAGGTCCTTGACCGACCGGGAAATCAATTGAGGTATGCCATCTTTGAGGACATTCCAATCAGTTAAATGCTTCTTCAAGGAGCTAGGAGGCTCCCAAAGAATTCTTGAGAAAGGAAATACAAGCGCATCTTTTGCTGAAGTATTTTTCCGGAATGGGTAACATATAAGGATCGACCTGTGGATACACCTCTCCCCATCTGCCACATCTGTAATTGACGTGGCTTCAAAACTGACGCCGGAGAGAGCAAGGATGTTCCAGTCGCCTTGTACGCGTTTCCTCGATTCCTCGGTCTGCGCGTCCTTTCCTTACGCCCTTTTCTCGTGTCCTCTGATGGGTGGAGCTAGGAGCAAGGAAAGGAAGCAAGGAGATAAAATGAGTGAACGGAATGAGCCGACGTTGACAACGCTTGATCCCAGACGTCAGTGTGACACGACCCGTGACCCGCCTTTAGACCTGTTTGGCGTTCTACGTGGAAAAGGAGACAAGGGAAGGAGAAAAAATAAGCTGTTGGAACACACCCTCGGTCTCGCCTCCGGTCCTCGCTGCACATGTGACTACAGTTTTGCGGGCACTCAATGGGCCAGAGAAAGAAAAGAACTGGAGTGAGAATGAAGGCAGTTAATCTCAGCGAGTGTTTTCGGCTTTTTTCTAGACGTTGGGCACACGGCAGTGCTGCTCTGTAAGTTTCTGTCTTCTGCTAAATGAAAGAGTCAAATTAGTGTGTGTACTGCAGGAAGAGAGGCTTGTGGGTCTGTACAGTGGGGAGAGAGGATTGTGGGTCTGTACTGTGTGGAGAGAGGATTGTGGGTCTGTACTGTGTGGAGAGAGGATTGTGGGTCTGTACAGTGGGGAGAGAGGATTGTGGGTCTGTACTGTGTGGAGAGAGGATTGTGGGTCTGTACTGTGTGGAGAGAGGACAGCCAGTCTGTACTGTGGGAAGAGAGGACTGAGTGTCTGTACTGTGTGGAGAGAGGGCAGCCAGTCTGTACTGTGGGGAGAGAGGACTGAGTGTCTGTACTGTGGGGAGAGAGGACAGCCAGTCTGTACTGTGGGGAGAGAGGACTGAGTGTCTGTACTGTGAGGAGAGAGGACTGCGTGTCTGCACTCTGGGGAGAGAGAACCACCAGTCTGTACTGTTGTACTGTGTAATGTCAGCTCCTTTTTTTGACAGCTGTGAGATTTCTCCTTCACTTCAGAACATAGCTTTACCGTTATTCTGCGAATGACTCAAGTGTGGCACCCACAGAAATGCATGAAAAACATTATGCAGCGCATGAATATGTGCAAAAAATATAGTCATTCAACCCTCAAGTATTCAGGGCGATAGCATTGAATTCCGATAAACGTCTTTCAGGTCACAGCGCACGTTGGCTAAGAGTGGTCTTAAGGTGCCTGGCAAATATGCACCAGGGATGAAGAGAAGGAGATATTAGCTTTCACAGCAACCTGAGAACTATTACAGCACGATGCTGTGTGTAGTGTATTCCATATACGCTAGCGTAGCATAGCGCAGCCACTCTGGGCTGAAACGTTTCTGCCATTTTAATACCTTATAATGCTGGCAGGATTTAAGAGGATTTTGTGTGAAACTGCAGGAACCAAACATTGCTTCCTGAAGGTTTTGTCTGTCACCACAGTGGCACTGCATGCTGGGAGCTTTTCCAATGTGTCCAATCCCCGCTCTGAGTTCAGGCAAAATGCCGCTGCACTGAAATAACTATGTGGTTTAGGCTCCGGGGTAGGCAGATTTGTGATCTACACACAGAACACATTTAGGCTAATGGGTAGGGAGTTTTGTAGTCTACACACAGAACAGATTTAGGCTCCTAGGTAGGTAGGCAGGTTTGTTGTCTACACATAGAACACATTTAGGCTCCTGGGTAGGCAGGTTTATGGTCTACACACAAAACAAATTCAGGCTAATCGGTAGGCAGGTTTGTGGTCTACACACAGAACAGATTTAAGATCCTGTATTAAGATACTGTATTGTATTGTATTGTCCCGACTGACACTGGATGGAAATAATAGAATAAAAAATTCATAAAAGTGCTTGCTTCTGGTCTCAAATCTCAAGTTTTATTAACAGAACTTTTTTTACAGCCGTACATTTTTTCTTTGTTTTTTAGCAGTCATTTTTGCCATGGCACCATGTAAAAAAAAAAGACCTTTCGTTTCTGTTGTTTCTTCTGTACAGATATTTTTGGAAGACAACGAGGAGAAAATGTCTCTTAAAGTTCAGACCAGCAACGTCACCAACAAGAACGATCCCAAATCCATCAACTCACGCGTGTTCATCGGGAACCTCAACACGGCGGTGGTGAAGAAGAGCGACGTGGAGACCATCTTTTCCAAATACGGCCGCGTGCTGGGATGCTCCGTGCACAAGGGCTACGCCTTCGTCCAGTACGCCAGCGAGAGACACGCCCGCGGCGCCGTCATCGGAGAGAACGGGCGCGTTCTGGCAGGACAGACGCTAGGTACAATCTCACTGCTAAAGCTTACCCTCTCTCTCTCACTCTCTCTCTCAGAGAGTGGTTGATGGCTTAAACTGCAGCGGCTGATGGGTAATGAAGTCAAGTGAAGCACTGCAGAGCAGCTGATGGGTAATGCACTTAAACTGCAGTGCTGCTGTGGCCGATGGGTAATGCAGTCAACTGAAGCACTGCAGAGCAGCTGATGGGTAATGCACTTAAACTGCAGTGCTGCTGTGGCCGATGGGTAATGCAGTTAACTGAAGCACTGCAGAGCAGCTGATGGTTTAATGCAGTAAACTGCAGTGCTGCTGTGGCTGATGGGTAATGAAGTTATTGCAGTGCTGCCATGTGGCCTGAGGAGTTCTGGAGCTCAGTCAGTCCACTGCTTTTTAAGGAGGTGGGGTCAGGTCAGGTGAGCTGCACGTGCCCCTGGCCCTGCTCTGAGACCCAGTGTCTCGCTCATTCATGCTCCTCTGTGTTCACTCCCCTCTCCAAGGCAGGTCCTTCACGGCTTTCAGTGCTTCTGTTCTCGGTCAAACCCGAGCTCACGCCCGTCGGTCTATGATTAACCTCATTCCGTCCCTGCACCGGGAGAACAGAGCCAAAATGTCTGACACGACTTATGACCCGAGCCTCCCCTGGCTGTGATTGTTAGCTGCCTCAGAGAGCAGGCAACCAGGCCTGCTGCTGTGGCAGCCTCATCATTCTACAGCGAGGACAGAGGGCAGTGTGTGGAAACACATTGCCCCCTGGTGGAATGTTAGATGTACAGCAGAGAGCAGTTTGGTTCCTTGAAGATGGAAATCGGGCCTGTATTAATTCAGTGTTTGAATTACGATTAAATTAAAATGTCCCTTTTTAAATGAGATAATCTAGTGATTTAAAAACATGCAAATGAGACATGAATCTGCCCATGTAGAATCATAAGTTTCTCAGACCCAAAATTATATTTCTATTTTTAAGCCATGCATGTCCTGGTATCTATTTTTTTTCTCAAATCAACATTAGCATAATCACAAATGTCAACTACTGAGGCATAATCACAAATGAATTCTTCGCTAATGATAGATTTTGCACATTAAAGGGAATGATGTCAATAAATTGACGATTAAAAATTTTTTGTGATGAAAGATTTATTTATTTACAAACAGTAAAATAAATGGGTCACTTCAGGTCAAAGTCTATTCTCATGGGTCAAGCAGAGGCTTAATTGCATGGTTACATTATATTACATTATTTATCCAGTGCAACTCACACAAGTTTTACATAGCATTGACATTGCATCCATTTATACAGCTGGATATATGCTGAAGCAATGCAGGTTAAGTACCTTGCACAAGGGTACAATGGCAGTGCCCTGTCCAGGAATTTAACCTGTTACTTACTTACATGATTTTAGAGAGCAATTATAAATGAATAATTTATGAAACTTATGAAATAATGAATAGTACATAATATATAATTTTAGCCTCTTTTAAGATCAACGCTACTACTTTGTCCATTAGGTTATTCTGTCATTGACCCTTGTGATGTTTAACACAGTTATATATAACACACCATTATATGTCATCAGGTACAATGGCATTCAGAGCGTAGTGTGGGGGCCATGTGATTAGAGAACACGGTTCATCTCTGGTTTAATTTTAGGACGTGTAGATCGACTTACATACAATTCAGCGAGCCGTGTTGTTCGGTAAAGTGACCGATTTTGTCTGAACCCCCAACCCCCACAGAACGATAGCAGGGGAAAGGCCAAAACTGCACCCTAAACTCCACCCTCATCTGTGATCAGAGGTTGTGAGCTGCCAACACTATTGACTAAATCTGAAACACACAGTAATTAGCTCACCACCTGTGTACAGTACCTGTTTCCTTCCCTTAAAATAGGCTGAGCTTTGCTGTTGTATTGCTCATAACCATTTTGTTCATCTCAGAAATATTCATCAGTTTGTATTCACAAAGAAACTTTCTCATTCCTCTTCTTTCACATTCGTTCAGGTTTTTCAAGATTGCTAAATTCCATATTTTTGTATTTGGAATAATTTGACTAATGTGTCTTTAGTTGCTCTGGATAAACGTACATCAAATTAACTTCTGTCATTGCTACTATTGCTATTGCATCAGTAATAATAACATGAATAATAATTGTGATGATAATGTTTGCGACTGTTATTGCCGTCTCTTACAGATATAAATATGGCGGGAGAACCGAAGCCGAACAGACCAAAGGGACTAAAGAGATCTGCAGCTGCCCTGTATAGGTGAGATTCATCACCTCTCTCTCCTAAAACAGGCTTGTCCTCACGTTAATTCAGTCTGGCTACTGTTCAATACGTCCCTCCTACTCTCATTATCTCCCCCTTCTAAATACTGTCTCATCGAGCATTGCAACATTTCAATACTTTTTTTTGTTTGTTTGTTTTTTTATCTTTCAGTGGTTATGAATTTGACTATGACTACTACAGAGAGGATTTCTATGACAGGTGAGTGAGTTATCGTTCATTTACAGCTTTATTGCTTGTCCTTTGAAGCATTCAATATAAATGAATATGTCCTGAGTTAATATTTGGATGCTGCTGTG
This sequence comes from Anguilla anguilla, assembly GCF_013347855.1. NCBI lineage: Eukaryota > Metazoa > Chordata > Actinopteri > Anguilliformes > Anguillidae > Anguilla > Anguilla anguilla. The sequence continues at coordinate 8,161,657 of NC_049213.1, forward strand.
TAAACCCTCACTAACTGTGTTTTGAAATGTTTTTTTTTACTACTGTGGCGGATGTTTAAATAACAGCGGGCTAGCGTGGTCTTATTGCGACGCTGCAGGGCATTGCCCTGTTTCTGCTCTTGTGTTTTCAGCCCCGATGTGGCCAAAGTGTCTGTGTCTGCTCCAATGCTCCGATCCAAAAAAAAAAAAAAAAAAATGAAATAAATAAAAGGGTCTGCAGCTGTTAATCAGAGATTGGGTTTGAAAACAGCTGGTTTGCATGTCCTGAAAGCCCGTTTTGGCAGAGCTGGCAGGCCTCTTGGCCGAGCCTGGCTGCGCTCGCTTTGGGGGGGGGGGGGGGGGGGGGGGGGGGCGAACCGCCATCGCGCTCAGTTGGCTGCCTGTGTTTGCAGATGTTCCAACATAATAGCCTTATGAATAACACATGTAAAGTATTCCAAGAGTTTATTTATAAGCTCCCTGTGATGTCGACGCCCTGACTAATGGCTTTCCAAAGACGTCTCTGACATGTATCGATATATATTGCTCAGGCGTTTGCCAATAATTTAAGTCTCTGTTTGCTTTCAAGTGATCTCAAAGGCTTTTTGTGAAACTGAAGGGGCACAGGGAGGTCAGGTCAAGTGCGATCTGCAGGTTTGGCCGGTGGTAGATAGCACTCCCTGGAGGGGCCGTGCCTCTCTGGAGTGGACTGTGCATGGCACCCAGCCTTCTGGGTTCAGTACCCAAGGGTCCATTCGTTACATGCATGTCTGACCCGGATTAAAATGGAGGAAGACATTTTCTTTCTCACAGAGAAATGTATTTTATATTTGAGTGGAAGAGCATGCAAGCTTGACCTAACATGATATTAACACTCTAACATTATATTAATTATTCCCTTTTTGTCTGCTGGGTTGGCACCTACAGGGTCTGCTGGGGTCCCCGGCCCTGGTCCTGGAGAGCCACAGGGTCTGCTGGGGTCCCCGGCCCTGGTCCTGGAGAGCCACAGGGTCTGCTGGGGTCCCCGGCCCTGGTCCTGGAGAGCCGCAGGGTCTGCTGGGGTCCCCAACCCTCATTAGTACTTAAAACTTAATCGATCAATAGACTCGCGTTATCTGCTTTCTTGGGTCTGAAACAATTGCTGATTCGAAGGTGAAAATGAAAACCAGCAGACCCTGCAACTCTCCAGGAGCTTCATAACTGCATTTATTCAGCATTTTTTCAGAAGATACACAAAGAGCTTTACACAGAGTGAAACAATATAATGACAACAGCATATTGAAAAGGCAAACAAAATAAATATTAAAAGATTTAAATAAGTAAAAAACCTAAAATGCTAAAAACCTCATCAAAAATGAAAGTTCAAGCACACAAAATAAAATTCAGAAGTTTACACAGAGTAAAACCTATGTTTATAGAATAAGTGGAAACTTTTGGATGACACGGGGCCCATTATGTTTGGCATAAAGTAAATACAGAATTTCACAGTAAGAACATCATACCAGCAGTCAAGCATGGCGGTGGTAGTGTGATGGTGTGGGGATGTTTTGCTGCCTCGGGACCTGGATGACTTGTTGTTATTGCAGGAACCATGAATTCTGCACTGTACCAGAACATTCTTAAGGAGAATGTCCAGACATCTGTCCATGAGCTGAAGCTGCAGTGTAATTGGATTATGCCGCAAGACAATGATGCAAAACAGCAATTCTGCATCTGGATGACTGAAAGGAAACAAAGTTAAAGTTTTAGAGTGGCCTTGTCAATGTCCGGACCACAATAGAGGTGCTGTGGCAGGACCTGAAACGAGCAGTTCATGCTCAAAAACCTACTAATTTGTCTGAATTAAAGTACTCCTGCAAAAAAGAATGGGCTAAAATTCCTCCACAGCAATCTGAAAGATTGATAACAAATTATATTGAGTGTTTGCTTGCAGTTTTTGATACAAAGGTTTGTGCAATCAGTTAAGTTTAAGGCAGCAATTACTTTTTCACATAAATGATATGGGTGTGTGATAACTTTTTTCATTATATAAATTAAATTATCATTTTAAAATGTGTTTGTGTTCCCTTATTAATATTACCCTTATTAATATAACATTTTGTCTAAACATCTGAAACTATTCTGTGTAACAAATATGCAATAACAGAGTAAGTCAGGAAGGGGCAAATACTTTTCCACAGTACTGTAATAATGCTATTGTATATGCACTTGAGTACTTCCATTTTAAAATTTAAACTGACACCAGAGAACTTATTTCCTTTACTACAGAGAAATAATACGTGTGAGTATACATTTTATTAGTACAGATGTTTATACAAAAATATTTCTTACAGAAATGAATTTGTTAAAAGAATCAACCATGGTCTTTCACAGTAGTGTGTGGTCTGAATGAGGGATTCTGCTTCTGTTATTTATGTTCAAACTACACAATCCATTTTGAAGAAGTGATAACTCAAGAAAAGCAGTGCAATGCTTATGCAACCCTTTCAATCATATGCAACACCTTTTAAAATTTGATATTCTCTTTCATTGCTTAAGGCTGTAATGTCAGTTGCTTTTGAAAATCTCACTGAGTTTTCAACACAAAGCAGGGAATTCACATTAGCAATGTATTCACAGACAGCAACCTGCTGAGTCTCTGGCGTGAATTTAAATGGTCAGTAAATATGACCTGCTGTATATATTCTAATGGCCATCTGCCCGCATTGTGTACTGAAATGGTCAGCAACCTTCTGTTAGTACTGAAATAGATGGTATCCTACTGTGTGTACTGAAATGGTCAGTGACCAGCTGTGTGTACTCAAATGGCCAGTACCTGCTATGTGTACTGAAATGGCAATTGTCCTGCTTTGTGTATTGAAATGGTCAGTACCTGCTGTGTGTACTGAAATGGTCAATAACCTTCTGTAAGTACTTAAATAGTTGGTATCTGCTGTAAATACTGAAATGGTCAGTGTCCTGTTGTGTGATCTGAAATGGTCATTACCCTGAACTGTGTACTGAAATGGTCAGTAGTTGCTTGGTGTACTGAAATGGTCAGTGACTGGTTGTGTGTACTGAAATGGTCAGTTACCTGCTGTGTGTACTCAAATGGTCAGCGACCGGCTGTGTGTTCTGAAATGGTCAGTGATCGGCTGTGTGTTCTGAAATGGTCAGTTGCCTGCTGTGTGTACTGAAATGATCAGTTACCTGCTGTGTGTACTGAAATGGTCAGTGATCGGCTGTGTGTTCTGAAATGGTCAGTTGCCTGCTGTGTGTACTGAAATGACCAGTGTCCTGCTGTGTGTACTGAAATGGTCAGTGCCCGGAATTGTGTGCTGAAATGACCACGCCCCCTCTGTCACCCTCAGGCTGTTTGAGTATCGAGGGAGAGTGTCTCCAGTTCCGCGGGTCCTCCCAGGAAAGCGCCCCCGTGTGGCCATGCCCCTGGTGCGCAGGGTGAAGTCGCTGCCAGTCAAACTGCTGTCGCGGTCCTCTGTCACGCCCAACTGCCCCGCCAAACAGAAGTGTGAGTGTTCCAGCTTCCCAACACCCGACACTACATTCATAACCACAATGCATTTGACACTCATCTCTTTTCTCTTGCTTAATGCTCCGTACAGGATAAATAAAGCTAATGTGCATTATCGTTAGTTTGAATTTGTTACATTTTTATAAATGAAGCTAACGTGAATTGCCGTTAGTTTGAATTTAAGTCTAAGGATGCTAATTAAACAAAACTGTTTAACTATTTTTAAGACTATCTTGCCCTTTATGAGCCTGATTCAGTCTCTGTCAGGTTATTTCGAACATGCTGTTAAAAATAAAAATGAAAGATTTAATACGTTTGATAACGCAATAAAGTAAATTAATTATGGTGATTTTAGAACTGAACGTGCCTTCCTTTGAGAGTTCAGAGTTTGTGTTTTGACGTGTGACGTGTGGATTATTTCTGATTCAGCAATGAGGACGAATGAGCTGCAGGCCATCAAGTCAGAGCTGACTCAGATCAAATCCAACATCGATGCCCTCCTGGGCCGGCTGGAGCAGATCAGTGAGGGAAACCTCAGCGCCACAGGTGAGACGCCAGAGCACCTGCCTCACACCCGCTACCTGCGCTCACTCAACCTCACAGGTAAGACGCCAGCACACCTGTGCTCAGGAGCTTTAAATTAATTAAGAATCCTCATGGAATTTTGTTAGCATTTCTTCAGTGAATAAATTAAATTGCACTTCATTTTACATTCATTTAATCATCTTACCATAGAACAGTCTTAGTCATATCATGGTCTTAGTGTACAGAATATCATTCATATGAGCGGGAAATTAATTTCCTGTACTGACTTGTTGAAATGGAATTGACCTCAACCTGCACATGTTGCCATTCCAGTGCAAATTCTCAAAACATGTGTACATGTGTTCTAAATAAAAAACGAACGAAAGTACAAAAACAGAACGAAAATGAAAATTCAAAAATATTTGAAAATAAACTGTTTTGTGCCCATGCAGACGACAAACCATTATGAACCCAGAATTACATTTCACTTAGTATTCACTTTAAAGTAAGCCGATCCATAATCTTCATCCATTCATTATCTATACCCGCTTATCCTGGGCAGGGTCACAGGAGTTCTGTAGCCTATCCCAGGCCGCCAATCTATCGCAGGGCACACTCACCATTCACTCACACACACATACCTATGGCCAATTTGGAGTCTCCAATAAGCCTACCTGTGGGAGGAAACTGGAGTACCCAGAGGAAACCCATGCGGACATGGTAAATGGTAAATGGACTGCATTTATATAGCGCTTTTATCCAAATTGATGCCTCTCATTCGCCAGAGCAGTTAGGGGTTAGGGGTTAGGTGTCTTGCTCAAGGACACTTCGACATGCCCAGGGCGGGGTTTGAACCGGCAACCCTCCGACTGCCAGACAATTGGTCTTACCTCCTGAGCTATGCCGCCCCTGGGGAGAGCATGCAAACTCAACACAGAAAGCCCCAGGCCAGGATTCAAACCCAGGACCTTCTTGCAGTGAAGCGACAGAGCTACCCACTGCACCACTGTGCCTCCCTTCTATAATCTTCAGTATATTCATAATTTGTCTCAGTGTATGTGTGCTGTTCTTGGATCAGTTTCCTCTGTCCTAATCCTGTCCGTATCCATTATTGGCTAAAAGCCTGGAGACATTATGAACGCTGAGGACTGACCTCCTTGCTCCTGGCCAAGTAAGCGACTTGGAGGTTTCGCAGAAATCCAGCAGGTGGCATGATCACATCAGCAGACGATCTGTACTGCTGAAGAGTTACTCACCTCTGGGCCCACTAGCTTGTGGCAGAAACGTTTTCCTGTGACATCCTCTTTAATTTAGACATATAAACCTCTCAGGTTAAAGTTTAGTGTCCATGCAAATAAGGCGGAAAGTGATGACTCAAACCCGTGAGAGAGAGACGGAGCTTCCACCGCTTTTATGAGGCAACAGGAAGGGGGCAGCTGGTGATTTTATACGCAGTGTTCATTATTTCTGACAAGAGCCCCACTGGACCCTGGGCTGGAGGTTCTGCAGAACCCGAGCAGATGTCTGCGGCTTTATGGCTATTAAGAACATGATGTCCCTCCGTCCTTCAGTGATTTGTGATGCCGTCCCGACCATTCTGCAGTTGGGACGGGGCTGCCCGAACTCCCAGAATGCTTCATTGTCTGCGGGCTCTCGTTTAATTCCATCTGGGGTTCCCAACCAACTGTGTTCGACCAATCAGCGTCGCGGTCAAATCCTTCCAGGTTCCCACGACAGCTCGGCGAACACAGAGCCGTTGCCAGGGCTACTAGGCAGGCACAATTTTAATTATTTGTATAATTTTTGATAATGGGATACTGTATGCATGCAACACTAATATGGTCATATTCCAACCAATTGTTGATGGCCAGTGCTGTGGCAGATATTTCTGGGGGGCATGGGAGAATGCAATCGTGGGCCAGGGTGGGGGGGGGTTGGGGTTTTGATTGTGTATTTATATGAAAATGATGAGATATTCTGCTGGGGAAGGGGGGGGGGGGGGGGATTAGAGCCTCCTCAGTGACACCCATAGCAACGGGTCTGTATGAGTGTGGCAGTTTAAAGCCTTTTTTTTTTTTTTTTTTTTTGACTGGTGAGAACAGAGGTGGAAAATGAAACAGCAGAAAGAGGGTCTGTCACATCAGTGCTTTACCGTTTAGCGCCAGAGATTTTCTCATCGACTGAATAACATTATGTAAAACCAGAACTGCACACCACACATCAAACGACAGATGATGGCTTACATGGCTAGTTCCGTTGGTTTGTTGTGTTCCTTGTTTAATGTTTTTGTGATAAAATGAGACCTTCGGGGACGCGTCCTCAGAGTGTGAAACGATTGTGCAACCCTCGCAGAGACGCAGCTGCGCGGGGTTTCGTGTGTCCAACGTTCTGCGCTGTTGGGCAAGACCTGTTGCCGCGGCGACCATTCCTAACACCCTGTGGACTGACCCCAGCATGAGGACAATCACTCTCCACTACTGCATTTCTATCTCTCCCCTCTCTCTCTCTCTCTCTCTCTGTTTGTCTCTCTGTCCCCTATCCATTCAAATTCGATTTGTTTTGAACTTAAGGAGGTTTTAAAATACATGTGTTGCTATTGCCAAAGTGTACAGCAACGTATTTAAAGATGAAGGGCTGTGTTTTCTGGCCAGCGCATGGCGTGTTGCGAGCTGTCGCACTGGTGAAATGGTATTTCTGTCATGGATTTTGACTCGCCGTGCCCTGAAGTGGAAGGATAGTCCCCTGTGGGATGTATCTCAGTCAGTATCGAGATGCTCAATTTTGGTGCAGCTCATTACAATTTTCTCTTACATTGGGCTCCATCATTTTTGGGACAGATAGTTTTTTTTTTTTTTTGGCTCTGTACTCCACAATTTTAGAACTGGAAAGAGAGGACCTGTGTGACCCATTCTATCATAATCAGTCAAAAGTCGCTATGACCAATTTCATATAAATCAATGTTTATGTCAAAAATATTCATTTTTGGCTGTTTTAGTATTTCATCTTGTTTTAGTAAAACAGTATCTTGGCTTTCATAATATGTATGTGTTAATGCCAAATTCATAGTAAAAATATAGTTTTGAAATGTAAGGTGACAGCCCTGGAGTTTTGCATCATTTGGAGGCTAGCCAGCTTATTGTCACCAGTCACGCAATAACCTCTCCTGCTGGCTAATGGATTTCATCTGATTTCAATCAAAAAATGTTTGGCTTTCGTGATCTGTAGGCTTCAAGTCAAATTTATGGTCAAATATAGTTTTAAAGGTTTTAAATGTAAGATGACAAGCTATCACCAGAGTTTTGTTAGAATATTGAGACCATAGCTACTGATGTCTGTCACCAGTTGCAGGTATTTTATATCTTGTCTTTCATGATCTGTACTGTATGACTTAATGTCCAGTTCAGTGAAAAATATAGTCTTGAAGCTTTTAAACGTAAGATGAGAAGGTGGCACTGGAGATTTGTGTCATTATTAGGTTAGCCTGCTTGTCACCAATCACATCACATCAGCTGCTTTCGCAGCTACAGGCTGATGTTTTGGGTTTCATCTGATTTTACTCTAAAAATGTCTTTGCTTTCATTATCTGTACGTCTTAGATTTTATCTGCATGTCTTAAATGTTGTCAAATTCAGAGTAAAAATGTAGTTTTAAAGGTTTTAAGTGTGAGATGATGAGGTAGTACTGGAGTTTTGCATCGTTTGGTCTAGCATTAGCATTGCATCTCTGCAGTATCTCCAGTCTGCTCTTATCTGTGTAGCCCTGCCCTGCCTGCTCTGACATCACTGTGAACGTGAAACAGGATTGACAGGCAGGGACCCCTCCTTGCAGAGAGCTGCCCTGATTGGTTGTTAAGATTCAGGTGTCTTGAAATTTGGAGTGGCTGATTTCAGAGCCCAGGGCAGTCAGAGAGACAGAAAGTTTTTTTTTTCTTAGAGCTTTTAATTTATAATTTTATATCACAATATCTGTCAGGATGTGAAGGAAATTTAAGCAAATATGAACAAATGTCTTCTAAAACAAACTTACATACTGCATTTTATATTATGGTGCCCTGAAATTGGGGGGGGGGGGGGGGGTGGGGGGGGGGGGTTGCTATGTATAAAAAAGCTGTCATTTCTACATGGTGAAACCAAAGTGCATATACCCTCTTATAAAAGCTTAGCGCGTACACTTTAACCACATGTGAATTTTTTAATTACAAATATAAAATCGTGGTGTATAGATCCGAATCAAGAAAACATATTTCTTTTGTCCAAAGAATCATGCTTTGATCCTCCAGTTCCACCTCATTCCAAAGGTGCCCTTTCGGATTTAAATCAAGGCAATTGGGGGTAAAATGAAGTCACTGTCATGTTCATCAAACCAAATGCTTTAGAGTCCTGAGACATGTGGACTCCAAGGCTTACTTACAAAGAGATGCCATGAGACTACGCTGGTTAAATGACCATTAAATACAAAAAAACTACATTTCCCAGCTGAAAATATCCACTTGAGAAAGGGTAGACCGTGGTCATAAAGGGATGCACAAGGTCAGCAACAATGCTTAGGTAAGCTGTGACATTCAAATGATGGTAAACTGGTACTAAGGGTCCTGATGTGTTCCAAGAAAGCATTCCCCACACCATTAAACTACCGCCACCAGCAGCCTGTACCGTTGTCACAAGGCAGGATGGTTCCATATATTCCTGCTGTTTGCGCCATATTCTGAAGCTACCATCTGCATGCCGTAGCAGAAACTGAGAGTCAGGGCTTCCGTTGATACTGAGATTCAGACTAGGCAATATTTTCCTCTCTCCAATCGCCCAGTTTTGATGATTATAAAGATGTAGCCATCATTCCTGTCCGTAACTGACAGGAGGAAACAGGAGGGAAACCTGGCATGGCCGCCTGCTGCTGTAGCCCATCTGCAGCAAGGTTCAACACGTTATGCCTTCTGAGATGCCCTTCAGGATACCACTGTTGTAGCCAGCTGTTATTTGAACATTTGTGTGCTCTCTGTTAGCTTGAAGGAGTCTGCCCAATCTCTTCTGACCGCTCACATTAACACGGTGTTTGCACCCACAGATCTGCCGCTCACTGGAAGTTTTTTGTGTATCACACCATTCTCGGTGAACTCCAGAGACTGTAGTGTGTGAAAATCCCAGGGGGGGCAGCACTTTGAGAGATGCTGGAACCACCACGTCCGGCACCATGATTTGTTGTTTGGAGAAGGCCGCTGTGGAGATGAATGACTAAGTGTGGCGTTATTAATGCCCTCAGAGCTGCGGAAGTCCGAGGAGAGGAACTGTGAGGTCTCTCAGGACGAATCCGGATCGGACACGGAGGACCTGGCGGGCGAGGCACAGCAGAGCGAGGCGGAGGATGGAGAGGAAGAGGACGAGGGCGTGCAGGACGAGTGCGAAGAGGACATGGTGAGGGGGGGGGGTACAGGATGACTGTGATTAGTACATGGTGAGAAGGGGGGGCACAGGATGAATGTGATTAGTACATGGTGAGGAGGGGGGGCACAGGATGAATGTGATTAGTACATGGTGTAGGGGGCACACGATGAATGTGATTAGTACATGGTGAGGGGGCACAGGATGAATGTGATTAGTACATGGTGTAGGGGGCACAGGATGAATGTGATTAGTACATGGTGTAGGGGGCACAAGATGAATGTGATTAGTACATGGTGTAGGGGGCACAAGATGAATGTGATTAGTACATGGTGAGGGGGGCACAAGATGAATGTGATTAGTACATGGTGAGGGGGGCACAAGATGAATGTGATTAGTACATGGTGATGGGGCACAGGATGAGTGTGATTAGTACATGGTGAGAGGGCACAGGATGAGTGTGATTAGTACATAGTGAAAGGAGCACAGGATTAGTGTAATTAGTATATGGTGAGGAGGGCACAGGATGAATGTGATTAGTACATAGTGAGGGGGACACATGATGAGTGTGATTAGTACAAAATTATTCCAGCTTTCTAACACGGAGCGTTCACTGAAGCATATCACTCTTTGAAGCATTCATAAAAGGACATGAGTCTTGCCTGAACACGTTTCTCTCATTCAACTTTTTTTATTTATTTATTTATTTTTAGGAAAATAGCCACCTGTCAGAAATGGAGTCCATTCTTCAATAAAAGGCAAGTTTAAAGATGGGGGGAAAAAAAAGTAAAATTCCTTTTTATTGTTCATAAAACCTGATCCCTATGTCTCACTGCGACTACTTTGACTTTTATTTAAAGCTGAACTTTCATAACATAAGAATGTTTTCTTGTGTTTGCTCATAATCATAGTGGGGCTGACATGTTGGAAAAAGATTATTACTGTAATCAAATGCATACATCTTACATATTTTTGGCTTCCAGAACATTCCAAGAAGGCTTCAGAGCATGAACATTTTACCGGTTCCCTGGATGTTCAATGTTATTTTTACATTACAAGGACTGTTGCAACAATGGAATAGTATTCTGTTTTTTATTATCGAAGATAAAATTGGTAACTCGTACTATTTTTATTGGTGAAGTTGTCAACATACAACTTACATTCGAAATATTATTAAAATGTTGAAACGCGTTTCCTCCGTGGTGTTTTTCATGACTACAACGAACAAAACTATATTTATATGGCAAATGTTTGCATCCTAAATTTCTCATTCAACCGAGAACAAACTAATACAATAACTCGAATGCATTTCTGGAACAAGCTCCGTATGGAATGTGCAGTATGGGATATTAACTGCCGTAAGCAAATGTGTGCAGTGTAGTTTAGCATGATACGTTCGTGTTTGAACAAAAGAAGGTGTGGAATATGTTTATGGTACAAATGCACAGCATTGGATTGTTCTTGTTTGTTAACTACATCAGAGTCATCTTCTGTTGTCATCAGAGTCATCTTCGGTTGTAATGACAGCTTCAATTCATTAGACTGCATATAACCAGGTAAAATAAATAATCTCCCGATACAGTGATCTCCGTGGCGCTCGGTGCGGAATTTGCCTGCGATAGATCTGTCCCCACCTGGAACCAGTTTGCAAAAATAGAGGAAATTATCCAGATTGTTTTTTTTCTATTTGAAGATGAAAGGGCTTCACTTCTCACGTTTTTTATCTTTCTTCAGCTGCCGTTATTTTGCGAGGGTTTCAAAAGACAAACATGGCGCGATTTCCAGAATCTGTTTCTGATTCCCTGGTGAGCTGCGGTGTTGTTTGTGAAGCGGTTGTTTGTGTTTTTTGCGGCTTACATCAAACAGAGTGTTTGCCATGAACTCTTACCTGACCTGAGCCGTAGCAGCGCCCATATACGATTTTCAAGCCAGATCCGCCATTATATATTCTACTAGATTTTATAATAATCTACTTAATTATTCCCCAAACTCCTTTTATTGGCCAGATCTCTGCAACAGGGAAAATATGTCAGTTTCACCTCGTAATCGCAGTTCTGCCCGGAGGCTGTATTTGGCTTTTCACAAAGATATTTGTTTCTGCGTGTGCATTTACTGCGTCAAAATATGGGATCTTCAAATTATTTCCAGCAATATTCTTGAATATATCTTTTAGCAGCTGGTCAAAGGATTAGGCTATTATATTTCCTGACAAAGTGAAAGAAAGAACTTTTCCACGAGCAGTATTTTTGACTGAATCTCAATTTCTATTCATTATTTATTTCAGATCAAAGATTTTTGTACTTTGAACAATGTTCTTTGTTCCATGTACTTATATCTTTCACATGAAAGATATTTGTACTTTGGTCTATAGAAGCAACACAGAGGCTGGAATTCATGCTCCAGAACTTGATTAACCTGATTAATTAGGGTTCATAATTATGCTAAATACCAAAATGAAAAAAGTTTTGGGCTAAACATTTGTTGTATAACTTTGTATATAAAATGTCATATGACATATAGTATTTTTGGTTAAAAAAACTCAAATATATATTTTGATTTATGTTTGATCATAGAGTTCAATTTTTTTTCTTCTTTGTTGTCTTTGAAAGTGAAGGGGAAAATATTTCACGATAGCTGTTGAGCTTTAAAAACAATCGAGAAAAATAAAAACACATGTGAGTTTTGACGGCAGCCCAATGTGATTATTCTTTCGGTGCTTCTCTCTCTCTCTCCCTCTCTCTCGCTTTCTCTCTCTGTCTGTTTGTCTCTTTCTCCCTCTCTTGCACTTTCTCTCTCTCCCTCCCTCCCTCCCTCTCTCTCTCTCTCTGTCTGTCTGTCTGTCTCTCCCCCCACTCTCTCTCTCCCTCCCCCCCCTCCCCCTCTCTCTCTCTCTCTCTCTCTCTCTCTCTCGCTCTCTCGCTCTTCCTCTCGCTGAAGAAACATCTTAATGTTGCTCTTCCTTTTCGTGTACAGCCAGCGGGGAGCTGGGGAGGAGCTGTCTGCTGGAATCCGTTAGCGCGCCGCGGGCATGGCGGAGGGAGGAGCTGCAGCAGTGGGGGAGCCGTCAGGCCTGGGGTTCAGCCTTCAGTCAGACAGACAGACAGACAGACAGCTGGGAGGAGCCAGCCCGGAGAAGCAGACAATGTCACCGGTCCTCCCAATCACTGACTGACACTCACAGGTTAAATACCCAGGGCCCCATCGGATAAGCAAATGCACAACATCATCGTGTGAACATTTCAGTGGCTTGTGGGGTCCAAATAAAGAAAAAAAGAAAAAAAAAGTCAAAAAGAACATTTCAAAGTTTGTAAAAATCTGTTAAAAGGACTGATATTTTGTATGCTACCAAACCTTCTCTTAAGCACCCCCCCCCCCCCTTGACTCTCTGTCTCCCCCTCTACTCTGTTCTGTCTTTTGCGGTATGTTCCTGTTGGTTTATTTATATATTCCGATCTTACGTATACACAGATGTTATTTTTAATTACTCGTGCATAGTTCTCTGCTTGCACTTTCAAGACTGCGGGAGATCTCTACGACTGTAAATACACAAAGTGAACTTGTGGCCTGTCTCTGTATGACTGAGAGATGTAAAGAATTACCAATCATTACATTCTCATTTGTGTCATCGCCTCAGTAATCTAGCCCTGGATCAAGTCCTCCCACATGGATTTAAGTTTTTTTTTTTAAGTAGGCAGCATCCACGATCGCTTCTTTCTAATATTTTTTTTATTAGTTAATTTGTTCTATTAATTTGTTTTACAGATCACCAAATCTCTTCGTGTTGTGTTAAATGAAAGCCAGATTTTTTAATAAAGCCGGTCATTATACAGCCCTTTGGATGAAGCGCAGCGTTACTGAACCGAAGCCAGCCTCAACACTGGAAGGGAAGGAGCGAGCTCAGATGTGCTCCACTCATCATCAGTGAAGTTACTCAGTGCATTTTTCTGTCCTCATTAGAAGCTCATTCTGGCACTGGATATACCCTATACTCCAGCACAGACTGTCCAAACTGTCAAAGAATAATTGCACCCGTAATGAAAACTGGAATACCGCTGCTTTTGAACACTTCCTTCATTAAGAGATCTAGAAATAGAAATCTGGACAGACTCCCGTCACTTTAAAAATGAGTATCAAAAGAGCAATTAGCTGGTGGTTTTGTCTAAAACAGCAGACACTACACCAGTGGGAAAAATGAAGTTTATTTTGTCTAATGATATTGAGTATGTAAATGCAGAGCCAAGGAACAGCCCCGCCCTTTAAGGCTGTTTATGCAGCGTTGGAGTCATGCATGAGACCAATAGCAGCAGCGATGCATCATCCAAAGCGCGCAGCAATACCATTGTGCATTTACCTTTTTCACTAAAAGGTATTTCAAACAGCTAACTGTTAGTAATACAGGTTGTTTTTATGGGATAGATAGTACACTGATCTTTCCTGTCAACATGTACCAGAACTGGGTGAGATAAGTATTACTTGAAATTCTTGAAATGTTTAGATGCAGGTAAAATTTCAAAAGAACTGTTAAACAAACATTCTACTAACCAAACCGTATGGTCAGATGAAAGAATGTTTAGTGAAAATAGATGTTGCGTTTAAAATTGCGAGGAATTTTGCCCGGTGTCTGAGAAGGCTGGTATCTGACCCTGGGCTGACCTGGCCAGGTGGCGGTGGTTCTGATGGCGATGTGATTTTATTGAGCGGTTTAACCACAAGCAGGTGAGGAATGAGGCTCTCTTCAGACGTCTCCATAAATCCTCTGCATCCTGTAAGCACCGGTGATCCGTGCAGGCCGAGCCTTCCTCGTGTGGAAAGCCCTTATGTATCTGAGCGTGTGCATCGCGCTGACGCCAGCGCCAGCGGCAGGTGAGATTAAAGCTCAAATCTGGATTGGGACAGGTGCGTGCGCTACGTGAAAGGGACAGCAATCAGCGGGCAGCAATCCACATTTACATGCACACACGGTTCGAAATATGGGGGGGATTGGGGGGGTCTGACCCACTAATTAAGACTTGGACCCCCCCAAAAGAGGTAAAAATGTCAGGTCGGGGGGGGTCGAAACATTTATATATCCTTCTTACCTGTAATCGTAAATATTACAATATATTTCCCATCAGTGGCGTCACTAGGTTTGGTGTCTAGGAAACAATATATTTCCCATCAGTGGCATCACTAGGTTTGGTGTCTAGTGACGCCACTGATGGGATATATATTGTAATATTTACGATTACAGGTAAGAAGGATATATAAATGTTTCGACCCCCCCCCCCCCCCCCCCCCCCCCCCCCCCCCCCCCCGCCCCCCCGCCCCCGACCTGTTGTTTTTACCTCTTTTGCGGGGCTTCAAGTCTTAATTAGGGGGGTCAGACCCCCCCGCCCCCCTTCTCCGAATTAGAACCCTGCATGCACAGCATTTTCAAAAGCATGGTCACATGACATACACAATACACGCATACTGTACATACTTTCATACATACAGTACATGTAAAATCACGTAAAATTCTATCTTCATTGCTTGAGTCAAGAAGCATATTACAATACAGTAATTTATGGAATGTATCATAAGCACGTTGGTGCATTATGAGAAATAGGTACCTTACTGTGTATCAGGGCTGCAACTTCTGATACTGACACTGTTGTAATGTAATGCCTACGCAAAAACATTCTGTTCAGAGCAACCATTCATCTAAAATATCAAAATAATGTATTGATATTCAAAGTAAAACCATGTAAATTCTCCATGTTGGGTATAAAGAATACTTAATTCATCCACAGCCCTGTCTGTGCTGTGGCCCTTTTGAGTCAGTTGAGCTCTAGCATTCCTGAATTCACAACGCGTTCAGGACGGTGTTCTGGATCCGAAACCTGGCGTCAGGGCTGTTTGGAAGGAGCCGGAACATTGTGTCTCCATCCCACGGCTCCGTGGCAGCGGGAACATCCCAGGTTTCAGCCGGAGTTCTGCAGTCCTGAGTCAGGGGAGGTGAGGTGGAGATTTGAGATGGAGATGTTAGGTGGAGATTTGAGGTGGAGATCTGAGATGGAGGTGTTAGGTGGAGATTTGAGGTGGAGATCTGAGATAGAGATGTTAGGTGGAGATTTGAGGTGGAGATTTGAGATGGAGGTCTGAGGTGGACATCTGAGATGGAGAAGTTAGGTGGAGATTAGAGATGGAGATGTGAGGTGGAGATCTGAGATGGAGATGTTAGGTGGAGATTTGAGGTGGAGATCTGAGATGGAGATGTTAGGTGGAGATTTGAGATGGAGGTCTGAGGTGGACATCTGAGATTAAGAAGTTAGGTGGAGAATTGAGATGATGTGAGGTGGAGATTTGAGGTGGAGATGTTAGGTGGAGATGTGAGGTAGATTTTTGTGATGGATATGGTAGGTGGAGATTTGAGATGGAGATGTTAGGTGGAGATCTGAGATGGAGATGTTAGGTGGAGAATTGAGATGATGTGAGGTGGAGATTTGAAGTGGAGATGTTAGGTGGAGATGTGAGGTAGATTTTTGTGATGGATATGGTAGGTGGAGATTTGAGATGGAGATGTTAGGTGGAGATTTGAAATGGAGAGGAGAGAGAGAGGCAAGATAGAGATGTGAAACGGAGATGAACTGATGGTAACACAAGCAGTGAATTTAGGCAGCAGAAGTGAACTGGATCAGGTGTTTGGAAGTGAAGTCAGCATTCCTGTCCCGCATTCCCATCCATCTCGCTCAAAACAGCTTATTTACAGCCTCCCCGCTCCTTACACTCGCTGCACTGCAGTTTAGACATCTGGCAATATGTTGATGTGGTTTAGTTATAAGGAGGATCTCATTTTTAACATTCAAACTTTTTTTTTTTTTTGCCTCTGAGTGACAGTACAATTACTTTCTGCCCTTGAAAATGGAGCATGCCAACACAAGCATAATGAACACAGTTAGATATTGTAAACACTGTAAACTTTCACTGTAAAGTTTCAGATTACTATCTTTGTCATGTTGAGGTGGTAAAACAAAAGCACTGGTACTGGTTTAAAAGTATTAACATCGTTCCTATAATATATTGTGTGTGTGGATAGGTGGGTGCGTGTATGTGTGTGTGTGTGTGTGTGTGTGTGTGTGTGTGTGCATATGCGTGTGATACATTTAGCCATGTGGAGCCATTGTTTGAGAGGTTGTTTTATTTTATATTTAAAGATTGTCCCTTTTTACTTTAAACATTACATTTAACAGAAAGTTATTAAATAAAATGGCCTAATGGTCTAGGTAGAAGAGAAAAGTTGAAACGTGTCTTTAAGTTAAATGTCTTAACTTGCTCTTAAAGCAAACGTGCCCAGAATAAACACAATATAAAAAGAATGCAAATGAAACTGCAGAAGGATTGATTCGACACATTAAACAGTTGTAAAAAGAAATGTGAGCTAGAGGGGACTATATGCAGGCATTAATTGGTCTCCGCTTTAGAGAAACTTTGTCTTTCTCGATTCAAGCTGTCTCAGTCGCTATCAAGCAACAGCCAGCTTAGTCAGGGAAATGACTTCACAGTGACGGGACGGGAACATTCCGAACTCCCGACGTTCTTCTTTCAAACTTTGGCTGGAACTCGCAGTCTCTTCCCCCCATCAAATCAATGAATCAAATTTTACTACAGTGCTTATAAGAAAGCAGTTTGTACCGAGAGAAGATCACCTGACTGCCTGTGCTCTGATTCACTGCTCCTCATCCTCATTTTTTTCTCTCCGATGAGCCTTTCTGATTGCCAAACTATTTTAAATCATCCAAATGCCTCTGCTCCGAGCAATGGAATATGTTGTTAAAATGTGTCATTTGTCTTATTATTATTTTTGTAATACACATTCAGATCTTACAGCAACGTACTTACAGAAGTAAGTACTTGCGTACATACAGAACGTATTCCAGTTTCCTAAAACATCATTTTCATATGCTGGTGTAAAGTTCAAAAAATGTTTTAAACCTTACAGGTCTGTAAAATCCAAAATGAAAAGGTGAACTGTTCTTGTTTAACACAACTATCTTGCACTACGCGGTGTGCAGACGAGGTGAAGCCAGGGTTCTCTTGCTAGTCTCTGAGAGAAAGAATGTGAACATGAAAATAAGATATTATACTCTGCTTTCTGAAACAATTGGGAAAAAAACGTTGGCATTTTTCACATAGCTGCCACATGCCAGTTATATGGGGCCTGAGAACAACAGTGGCAAATTTATCCATTTTGGGGCCCCATCAAAGCTCAGTTTTGCAGCCCCCAAAACCCCTCCTGACAGTCTGCTTACAAAGCCATTCGCTTTAAAAGCACCAGTACATGAAGAAAAATTCTGCCATATTGCATAATTTGTCAACTTATCTTTCAATGATACAGTATATTGACCAATACGTAAGATTAATATATAGGCTACTGCTCATAGCCAGCAGGAGGCCTTCAAGTCTCTGGGGCCCTAAGAAATAGTGGGGTTTGCATGGTGGCAAAGTCTGCCTGTGCCTGAGGATTTTTTTTCAGACGTATCACTATTCCAACACAATCATTTAGCGTCTTCTTTAAATAATAATGAGCAATGAAATGCCTGGACAGGTAGTGGTCTTATTTTTTTCTCATTTTTTTCAAATTTTTTTATACTTAAAGATATTTAGATTGTGTCTAATAGCTTTGGCCAATGTATTGTTATCATTTTTTAAATGCTTGTTTCCTCTTTTCCCCCAGTTAGGGCACAATGCCAAGTCATATTCGCCAGCACTCACTACTTAAACCTGTGCTATCAATTTGAACTCACAAAATCAAATTTTATCTTAAATAGTGGCTTACACAGAAAGCCGTGACTAAACAGTTATTTATAAAATCCCTCGTTGGCATGGATGTGACCGTATCTCTTTGTAAATTATGCTGGACGTGAGCTGATCGCTTGCTAGCTGCGTGGAGGTGCGGTACGTTCGAAGGCTGCATGCAACTCTCTGTGAAGCGGGCTGTACGCCATCTTAAGAATAACATTTAATTGTTTATCACTTTCAGGCATGAAGAGTGCAAGAATCATGATCGATCCCATGTGTGTTTTATTTAAGGCACGGTGGCTCGTAAATAGTGTGCTACATTTGAGATTTATATATCACAGGTGCACGGGACGCAGATACGCCACTTTAAATCAACGTGAGCAACTTTTTTCGGCCTCAGATATTTTTATAAATCAAGCGAAAGCACGACTCGGGAAAGGGTCCTTAGATCATATTTAGATTTAAATCCAAGAACATTTTTTATAAATGAGCCCCCAGGAGTCAGGGGGAAGGCACTTCATGCGTTGCTCAACAGAAGGATTTGCAGGTGCCTGAGTGGCCAGTAGGGGTCGCTGGTGTGCAGTGAGGGTCTATAATCCTGGCTGAATAAAGCCCTCCCATTCCCCCATTCCTGGCCAACGCTGGAGCCAACTGTGGCACCTGCAGCTCCCCTGTTTTAGTTTTGGACATCACATTATGAAACTGATGTCATGCTCTGTCTGTGGTTTGGTTGGCATTTGACTGTATTGACACACAGTAAAGGAATGAAGCCAGGCTGCCGAAAGGTTTTTCTGGTCACATTTTCTCATAATGTGAGTTTTTCTGGACGCTAACACATTCCTATAAGCTGCATAACCAAGTTGTTCACATACACAACCCATACTCTATACTTCTGTAAAACAAACACAGTTCCCAAAAACCTGCCTTTGTACCAAAGTATTAAAATCAAAATAATCCCAAGTTACAATTCAACTTTGACTATTATGTTTCACAGAAAATAAAATGCAACCTATTTTTTGCAACATTCTTTCACCAAACTTCTTTTATCATTGTTAGCATTGGATTGTTTGGTGTTTTTTTTCTTTTTTTTTTGCAAAAGCATTTTTAAATCAGTTTCTATTCATAGGCTGATTTGATGCAATTTTATATATTTATTTAAAAAAGCATTTTAGGGGCAATGGGTTGTTGTGTTATAGAAAGGGATTGTGCACTACTTTCTAGTTTTTGGTCATAAAAAACCGGAGTTAATTAACAGCTGTGTATTATGAATTGTAGTCCCAATGTAACCTTTAAAAAAAGTCCTGTCATCCTTAGCCACTGATTTTGTGTCTGCCAAGCTTTCAAGCTTATCTCAGCTTGCATCTTATAATAATCAAGCCCCAAAAAAAGCATATTTTAGGCATGGATGGCCCCCACAGCATCTGGTCCTTTTCTTCCGGAATGTTCCAGAGCCTCAACCTGCTCTCCTGCTTGCCGTTTTTGACGAGCAGCGAAAAATCGACGGGATTGACGGGCAAAGCGGCCACCGCGGCAAATTTGCATGGACTGTTCTCATTCGCTGCCGTGACTGCGGTTGACCTGCGATGTTCACAGTCAGAGTTCTCAGACCCTCAGTAACCCTGCGCAAGATTTACAAGCCTTTTGCTGCCAATTTCACACCAAGTCATGTAAAAAAACTTTGCCAAAGGCAATAATGACTGGAGTTATTGCTTCCCAGCGGGTTTGAGAGCCAGCGTTATTTCTAACCCTGCAGTGTTGACTCATACTCCACTAGGTGCGTGCTTTCAGGTTGCCCTGAGCATAATAAGCCAATTAAATCGTTATTTATGTTTCGTACATGAAGGGCAGTGATCTGCGTGCTTTTCCTCTCCGCCTTGCTTTCTCATACTCTGTAGTATCTGTGGTAGTATCTGTACTGCCGGTAGAAATTCTGGACTATGTGATTTCAGAGGAAAGAGCTTAAACCATTAATCCAGAAGGCGTCAATGTAAGAGGCTCTAATCTTATAAAGGATTCATTAGAAACTGTCAGTATAGTACATGTAATGAGTTTAGGACAAGCTTGCAGTTGTTAAAGGCAAGTACATTCAGCACATTTTGCTTGCTTTGCAAGGGAGATGATGTACTTCTGACTTTAAATAGTGCTGCTCACCCATTTCCGCTTTCACTGTTTACATTTTTTACGAGTTGAGAGAACAGCAAACTATGTCAAGCATTGAGTCTCCAAAAACACCTCATCAGCCCCTAACCCTGAGGCTAATCTTACATTGAATAAAACTGTATAGACCCATAGCAACGGCAGGACCTAACTGCCAGCCTTTCTGTTCAATACTGGTCAACATTAACGAAACACTGTGATACATGAGATAGTCACGTATGATTCAACACACTTCACACAAAGAAGCTAATAATCTTTCAGGGCAAAGATGTGCCCAATGTTAAAGACCCTAATGCTAACGTTAGCTATGCGCATGCGTGCACTTCAACTAGCTACCTGCGGGTAACTTAGTGCCTTGTAACTTATTTTTTAAATCACTTCTCCACCTTGCTGGTTGTGCTTTGTATGAAGATTGACTTATTTGTGTTCCTCTCTGAAGCTCCTGAAAACAGAGTGTAAAGCAGGGCTGTTATTTTTTAAATGAGATGGTCATTGTCAGACAAACAGGAGCAGTCTTAAGTGGAAAGGGGAAGAGTTTGACCTGGAAGCAGTTAGATGTGAGAAACCAGGGCTAAGTGTGTAATTAACTGCTTTAATTGATCAATGAAGTGCTATGTAATAATGAAAACCAGAAGACCCTGCGACCCTTCCTGGGCCAGGGTTGAGAACCCCTGCTATGGACCATTCTAGTGTTTGGGAAGAGGGGACTACTGGTCATAAGTCAGGACTTTCTGTGGGGCCTTGGTACCACAGTTCGCTCATACTATTTAAAAGAGGGAATAGGTTTATACCAAAGTAATAACAGACTTTGTTTAGTGGGGGGGGGGGGGGGGGGGGAATAAATTACATTGTAAATCCAGCACATGGTCAGGAACGTCTCATAAAATAATCATCATCACAAAAAATTTGCGGGTCAATAAAAAAAACACAGTAAAACTGAAGTCATTTTATTTAAAAAAAAAAAAAAAAGGTTGATATTGGCATTGATGTATCCTTACTCCATTAAAACATTGTAGGGTTATGCTTATCCTGTCATTAGCAGAATTGCAAAGGCATGAATAAACAAACTGTTGTCTTGTTTCTGATATGCTGCTGCCGTTCCAGGTGTGTAAAATTTGAAGTTAGAGCTGAAGAGGTTTTATTGGGGGTACACTTCATTTTTCAAAGATGCCCCCCCCCCCCCCCCCTCCACCCCCCCATATTTCTGAAAATAAACGGTGGCTTTTTAGGCTGGTACAGCAAGGTCAGGCCAGACCAGCTCCTCAATAATCATGCTGGTGTCACATGTATTGGGTGAATGGAGATGTTGAACAGCATCTCCCGTCTGAAGTCTTTCTGTGGATCGTTTGTGGCCAGGAATGGGCAGGCATTCTGCAGGTCCTAATAAATAAGCAGGTTTTACATGATCAAAAGACAGACTGTGGCCTGCACAGCCTTCTGTTCGTCTGCAGTCCAGAAATCTACCGGGACTTTTTAAAACCAGAACTTTTCCCAGATAATGTAGAGCGCATTCAGTGCTCTTGAATTACAAGATGTTAAAGGAAGAGAAACATTATCAGTCGGATTGCATAAAGCCTCCCCTGACATACAGTATGCATACTAACACATGTTCCTAACATCTTCAGGATCTCACAATCACTGAGCAAGCCAGTGAGGATTACAGGGTATTAATGTGCATGACTAAACAAGAAACGGCGAAAGCTCAGCCTGGCTGGAATATCCTATATAGACAGACTTTTAATTATTAAATAATATTTCTGTACTACGGCGTACTGCTTTTTTTTACATTCATGGATTAATTTGATTATTTTCACTCACATTTTCCAATTTGCAAAGAAGTGCCTCCATCAGCAGAGGGATGTGAGTTTAACTGCTCCTCTGGAATGCAATACCAGATACAGCCTTCTCAATTAAGTGAGATGTAAAACCCTCTTTTGCCTCACCAAAAAAACAATTCTGAATCACCTGACTGACTCAAGAACAAAACTACTATAGTTAGCATTAAACTGTATTCCACAAACAAGATCAAAGAGTCACAGGCTCTGAAAACAGAAAAACAGGTGTTAGGGCTAGGGGTTAGCGATTAACATAAATGTGATCTGTTGTCTCTGGACAGGTAACAATAAAATGTTGAGAAGACTACAGAAGGAATTGAACTGAACGCCAATTTGTTGCTCGTAACGGAAGACTCTGGGAAATCCTGAGGTAAGGACACTGGTTTTGCTGCAAATCCCAAATCAGCAGGTCTGTGAACCGGAGCCCAGGAAGGACCACACCAGAGCTGGAGGGCAGCTGTGTAGTATAATGAGCAAGGAGTTGGTCTTGTCACATAAAGGTCACAGGTTCAACAGTGCCCTGCTAGGACACTGCCGTTGTACCCTTGAGCAAGGTAGTTAACCTGCATTGCTTCAATATAAATCCAGCTGTATAATTGGATACAATGTAAAATGCTGTGTAAAAGTTGTGTAAGGCGCTCTGGATGAGAGCGTCTGCTAAATGCCCGTAATGTAATGTAATGTAATGTGTCCTCTGGGCCTTGGACAACCCCACCCAGCTGACCAGCCACACCCTTCAGCTCAGGCCGGTTTCACAAATCAAACACTGAGTCCGGCAACAACAAAGTAACGATTCAAGAATATCTGGAACAGAAGACAATCATTATTTGAGCATACATTTTATTTGCTGACAATCCTTTGGTGTTATTCGTCGGTATATTGTAAGGAAATACAGATTGTATTACAAATTGTGTCATTTTATTGTATCAGAGGGCTTTGCAATTAAATCATTTTTAAAACTAATTAGAAAATGGAAAACCCCACACACTACTCTCAAATTACATTGTTAATCTCTTAAATGGAATCATATTAAATTAGACACTCACAGTAAATTTACATTAATCTCTTAGGATGAATCATAATTAACTGAACACTCACACTACAGTCAAATTATGCTGGAAAGTTTTGAACAATCAAAAAACGAAAGAAAAAAGAAAAAAAAACCTGGGCTGGAAGAAAAAAATCTGGACTGGATGAAAAAAAACTGGACTGGAAGAAAAAAAAACCTGGACTGGATGATAAAAAGAACTGGACTGGAAGAAGAAAAAAAAACCTGGACTGGACAGTTTTTTTATCATCCAGTCCAGGTTTTTTTTCATCCAGTCCAGGTTTTTTTTTCTTCTTCCAGTTTAGTTTTTTTCCAAGTTATTTCTCAGTAAATGGACACCTCGGCCTTTTAACAATTCTAAAATCAATGCGCTACAACATCCAGCATTCTAAAGCAGTTTAGGGGAGGCACCACCGTCAACAAGGACAATTTTGGTTCCATATGTCAATTTTGATATTTTTTTATATTTTGCTTCCATAACTTGTATAGTTTCATAAAATGAACAAACTAAAGGTAAATAATCCTTATAAATAGTTCTTTTAGATGATAATATAACACCATCGTCGAGTACACAAAGCGTAAAATGAGCTTATATGTTTTGTCATTTCATTTTATGTGGCATTTTATCTGCAAAAATAGGTCAAAAACGTTTTTTTTTTTTCAGCATGTACATATTGTTTTTGGAATAATTCATTTAAAAAACAATATTTTGACAAAGGTTCTCTGACAAGACCTAACTATTGAGTTATTGATCACATTAAAAAAAAAATACTTTTACCTGTTGAAATATTGAATATGCACATATGCAAATTAGTGCATATTTAATGAGCTAATAGCTCATTGCATATTTTAAAAATAAAAGATGAGACGTCATTATACAAAAAAACCTTGTATTTGTGTCTTTATTCAACTGGTAAAATTTCATTTTGATAGCCCGTGAGTAAAGGATTTTTTTTTTTCCTACATCCCCCCTCCCCTTTTCAATGTATAATTTCAGAATTGATGGCAATGTTAAATCACATTTCTAGTTACTGTTGCTAGCTTTATTTACGATTGCCAACCATCGTAAATAAAAAGTTGAACTTTTTAGGAGCCTAAGTTGAACATTTTAGGAGCACACTAGTACATCCCAATTAGTAGACATGTGCCAACTTGAAAAATAATTTAGAAGCACATCAATTTTTAGGAGCATATGCCCCCAAAATGGGGGCACAGTAGAGCCCTGCCTTTCCCGGCTATCGTTCAGGGAAACTCTCACATCAAGGAGGCGGAGGCATCAGACAGTTCATAAAACTTAGTTTAGTTAAAAATAAAAATAAAAATGAGAGAGAGAGAGAGAGAGAGATGAAAAGTACAGTATGAGGAAGTGGAAATATATTTCATAATTAATTATATGCCAATATTAAATCAATTTGATGCTTTGAAGGTACAACAATTGCATTGCCAATGATTAGCCTATTAGGTTAGAAAATACGTTTGCTTGATTTAACGTGACTTCCGGTATAAACCACTCCCACTTCCGGTCTTCTATCCGCATACAGATACACAGAAAGATAATTTTGTTGGTCAGGGGTGTGACGTCTCAGCACACCCCTGGCTTGTACAAACATAGTTTGTGAAACAGACATTCGGCTGGGTTTGGAGATGCCAAATTAAAAATAAATAAATATTCTGTCTTTAAAAAAATTTTTTAAAACTATTGTGCCCATCATTATCTTTTCGGTAGATATGAAAAATCAGAGGACCCAGCAGACCCTTGTGCAATCCAGAACTTTGCTCAAAATCTATCCTACTTTCACACTTTGTGCTCAAGCGGATTCCAAATGCACTATGACATAATTTTGCTGACTTATCTTTGACGATTGTTATTTCAATACCAAGAACATCACATTTCAACTCAAGGATTTTTGGAGAATATTCTTGTCATGTTTCCTTTGGAGACTGCACTTCCAAAAACACAAGGACAAACAAGAACTGTGAAACACCCAGTAAGTCACTCATGGTACTTTATCAAAGCCTTTTTTTAAGTCAAGATGTACAATATCATAACCCTGGTTTGAATAAAAACATCTGGTAGCTTTTCGAAAGTCCAGTAGGCTTGTATAAACCTATAAACCTGGTTGTCCCTTAAGCCAGGGGTGCACAACTTCAGTGTGTTTAATCTGTTTAATTTGGATTTTGCTCAAACCAATTACCTAGGCCTAGTTTTCCAAACCAGTGCAAGATCACTCCTCTAACAGACCATAGTAAACTACAGTAAACAGTCTGCAGCTGACCATTTTAAAGTGTCAGATCAAGATACGATTGATCTAATTACATTAATAAGAGCAGAAGTTGCTTCAGCCCTCGTTGTACACCCCTACCTTAAGCCAGTCCCCAGGGCGGGACTGCAGCCTCTCCTGAGTTTCCTTTACAGTCTGCTCTGACCATCGCAAAGGACAATTTTCCATGCAGAAAACTCTAAACACTCATCAAACGACAGAGTGGAAAAAATGACCCTTTAATGGCGAATCAAAATAGTAAAACCGAATTATCGCACTGAAATTAATTACATGCCATAAACGCTGATATTTTAAAACTTCAAAACAGGTCAGCTATTGGAGTAATACTGCTGCAATGTGCAAAAAGATGAATGTAATTCTTCAGTCACTTACTGAGTGCTAGAAACGCCTTTGTGTCCTTAGCCACACTCCCTGAAATGTCTGGCTAGCATCTGCATTAGCAGTACAACTCCAAGCGGGGGAAGAAATACTGCAAGACCGTCACAATACCCTTGATATCATTTTAATTTGAGAATAATAATAGTCCTAAAAAAAACAAAACAAAAACCAAAAAAAACACAACCTCGGGCAGAGCCGGTGCCGGCAGACACGGATGGATTTTTCCGGAACGACGTCCAGACGAACCTGGCAGTTACCGTATCGCGAAACAACCCCCGGACAGCTCGGCGGCACCGTCACCCACGCTCTTTTATGCACTTTTATTGATGTCGTTTGAAATAGGCAAATGTTTTCGCTAACGAATTGGGGCCGGGTCACAGTTCAGTTGAAAGTGTCCGTTGCGGGTGAAGAAGGGGTGGGGTGGGGGTGGGGGCGGGGGCGGTGGTGGTGGGGGGTGGGGGGGGTTGGGGCTTCAGTTGGCCTTGGCGCGCAGCTGCGCCCTCTTGCCCGTGACGGCCTGGAAGCCGGTCTTGATGCTGGCGACGGAGCAGCGGGAGTGGCAGGTCTCGCACTGCAGGAAGTACAGGCGCGTGTCCTTCTGCAGGATGGTGTCCGGAGAGCGGCAGGTGTGACACGTCACGTACTCCTCTGCAAATAAAAAGCACACGCAAGCGCATGAATACACTACCTTACACATTCTGTACAACTTACCTGACAACCAAGTACAGACTTATCCTTTATGGAGTGTAAGTTTTAATCAGCTGTTTAAAACATTCATTTAAATGTCATCTTCCATGAGTCAATGTTTGACACTTTGAGGTGACAGTACAGTACATTACATTACAGGCATTTAGCAGACGCTCTTATCCAGAGCGACTTACACAACTTTTTTACAAAGCATTTTTTTTACATTGAATCCATTTATACAGCTGGATATATGCTGAAGCAATGCAGGTTAAGTACCTTGCTCAAGGGTACAACGGCAGTGTCCTTACCCGGGAATCGAACCTACGACCTTTCGGTTACAAGTCTAGTTCCTTACCCACTGTGCTACACTCCGTGACAAAGTTTGAATGAAAACTATTTTTTTTAAAACACAGGGCCGATTTACTTGAAACAATTTAGGAAACACTGGGTAGCGCTGCTTTGGAATACAGCTTGTTTAATTTGTGTCAGCTAAGATAGCCAATACTGTTTCTTGCAATTTGGCCCAATTTTGATATCAGGCCTAGATTTTGCAAGTTTGAATCAATCACTTTTAGCTGACAGTGCTTCGTATGTTTGAGTAACTTGGCATTTTGTGTGTCGAAAATGTTTTTCTTCAGATAGACTAAACCACAACAGTCCGAATACTGAACCCTGTGGTACCCCTGCAAAAACAAAGCTGAAATCAGGGCCATCGTCCTGCTTAGCTCCCGGGGAAAGCAGGACGGGCGGCCGCACTCACTGATGTATCTACGCAGGACGTTCTCGATCTGTTTCTGCTGGAACCTCCCCTTGATCACCAGCTGGTTGTTCCCGTCAATGGAGCCGCTGCGAAAAGGGGAGGGGTTTCGTTAAGCGCCAATCGGCGGGGCGGGAATTGCTTTCGCGTGTGCTCTTTAACCCCCAGAGGAAACGGAGGCGTCCATTAAGCTGTAACACCAAGGCGCGTGAGCCCTGGCAGCCATTTCAAACAGAGGCCAGCTGATAGCAATGAGATAACTACGGCCAGAGGGCGGTGGGTGCCCGTTTGGTACCCCGGGAAAGCCCTTACCACGTCCCCAGCTCAGCTAACAGGAAGGCCAGGAGATGCTTGGGCTGGCGATGCAATCTGGAGACAGAAAAAATAAAAAAAATCAGGATGGAGTCAGCAAGTCAATCAAACGACAGAGACAATAGGCTACAATCACTCTGTAAGTCATAATCAAACAGAGATCATCGGGCATGAGCGTGCGGTAGAGAGATCAGTGGTCATGAGCGCACAGTTACGGTCTGAAAATCTGTATTTCATGATTAATGCCAGAGATGCACGGATGGCCTCCGTGGCTGAGGGGGGCGCTCACAGTTTGCAGATGTCTGTGAAGTTGACAAAGGAGGTCTTCTTGGTGCCGACTCTGACCACCTGCGGCGGCTTCATCACAAACTTCCTCTTCTCTCCGGCCACCATGTCGGGGTTCTTCTCCCTCATGATGTTGAAGACGCGATTCAGGAGCTGCGTAGGAGAGAAGAACATCAGTACTTCTCCAGCTTACTACACCTTACTACACCTCAACACCAGCTTATCGTACACTTCAATACCTGCTTATGCAGTGTGCAGTGGGATGTTAAAATGATTATGACACAGACATGAAGGCCCCGTGGGGGCGAAGCTTCCTTATTGCAATGCCTCGTTGTACATGTATGATTATGTCACTGTGGGGGCGGAGTTACCTCATCATACGTGTAGTCCCTTTCTGTCCCCGCCCACGCCGGCCCTGATTGTGAGCTGAATGTGATGCCATCATTGTTTCTCCCGTCATCGTCCTCCAGGCCTGCAGGGGGGCACAAGAGATTGCATGGGTCACCCTTAGGGCCACTCTTTCTATGGCAATCCACATATCTGCTCTTCATGCACATATTTACACACGACTGCCACTTCACTCGCAGATTAGACTGCAGAAAAAGGTTTCATGAGCAATAAATGAAGACAAAATTTCAGACGATGAAAATGACTGGGCAACTTAAATAAGAGCAGAGATGGAACAATATTGGCAAAGGATGAGGACACAACAGGAGCCAGGTTCCCCAGCCCTAAGCTTCGGCCTGGAGATACAGCCAACATCTGTCCTCAACTCATCATCTCCTCTCAAAGTCTGGAGTGTCTCGCCAACAAGGAATCAGTGAAGATGCAAAAGGCTCAATTTACTGGCTGCAATCCTGATTGAGTCCAGGGTAATGTCACTGGGGTCAGTCATAAACACGCACATGCACACGCGCACACACAACTTTCCTAGAGCTGAATACAGGAGAGAATGTTCAGTAATGTCTTATGTAGTTTCAGTGTACAGGTGAGTGCTCGTACCGTCATCCTTGTCCAGGATATCACCTTCTTTCTTGGATTTCTTCGTCTTGGCAGGCAGCAGAAGATCATCCTCTTCCAGAGGTTCCGATTGCTCCACCTCGATCTTGAGCTCCTGCAGATAGAGCAAAAGCACAGAATCAATGGCTGGGGACTCCAAGTACAACCATCGTAGATGATGCAGACAAACAAACACCTCTGGCGCTCTGGGTACATGGGAGGATTCTCAGCATTGGCGACATTTCAGCGGTCAATGCTGGTGAGCACAAAATGGTCTCTGCCCCTTTAAGGGACCCGTGTGACCTGAAAAGAGTAACTCCATTCTGATTGGCTGGCTTCCTGAATATACCGCAGTGTGGGGTCTCTCTGTACGCTGAGGGCAGACATTCTGCTTTTCACGACTCCGTTATGTTTCTGTCAGCTAGTTTCAAAGGCAGCACGTGCTCTGCTTTTTTTTTTTAAACCCCACCTGACACTTAGAAAACATCGGAATGTATCAACAGACACTGACGAAAGCTTGACACAGAAAGGTTTGCCGTAGTCTTCAATTAAAAGTTATCGTTTTAAGCATGTTTGAGGCATCTTTTGGTGTGTAGAGCCTTCTTTTTTCTTTGATTCATTACTTTATTTGGCATTTACACACCAAATTTAAGTACTATTTATCTCTAAGGATTTTTTTTCCAGAATGTCTTAAGGCAATGACATGAAGCAGTGATTGAATAATAAGGCTTCCAGAAACAAAAATATATTGATTGGGGGTAAACTGCAATCAGCCAGGGTCCCTGTGCTTTTGGTCAATAACCTTACACAGAAAAGACTTTCTAGTACAACAAATTGTTTTCCAGGAAAACTGGGCAAATTTCTAGTCAATTTTCTATGACTGGAAAACATCAAAAAATTCCA
Organism: Anguilla anguilla; assembly: GCF_013347855.1. Taxonomy (NCBI): domain Eukaryota; kingdom Metazoa; phylum Chordata; class Actinopteri; order Anguilliformes; family Anguillidae; genus Anguilla; species Anguilla anguilla. Next base: position 8,191,453 of record NC_049213.1, read on the forward strand.
GGAAGCCCGATGTGACTGCCTTCTGCTAGAATGCAGTTTTTAACGAGACCAATATGTTGATGAGTTGATGTTATGTAATCCTTTGTATCTATGCACATAATTACACTTAAGTGGACTTGTGGCATACTGTTTGACATCTGCATTTAATCTTACAATTGAAATACGTTCTTGGACACCTGTAATGTTCCTGGAAACTCAAGAGAATAATCGAAATGGAAAAGGCCATGGAGACTTTTTAGAAAAATGATTAATCAAATTATGCTAAAGAAAGACAAAAAGTTTTGTGTGTACTACTGGTAAGGCAACGTGATAGTAAATCAGGATTTCAACAAAAATGTTTTAGGAAAGCCATCTATACATCTGTAAATACACACATTCTAAAATGGGCACGCCTGTCAAATTATCAAATAATCTGAGCCACATGTACGGTGCAGATAGCACCGGGCCCCATCTAAGAACAGGCCCAACCCAAGCTAAATTCGCACACCCATGCACACTGTCCATGCCTTCTCTGCCACCTCAGAAGAGAGCGTGCTTCTTTAAAACCAAACGCATCTGATCAAAGTGCACAAGGAACATCTGTGCTTAACCTGGGCCAGGCTATCGGAGATGATTTATATTAATGTTTAAAGTTAAACACTACTAAAATGAGTCCTTTATAGGCCTCGGTTGTTTAGCAACAGCAGAGATCGTTCACTTATAGGAAAACTTCAAACACTGACTATTTATACCAGCAACACAACTATACACATCACATTCGTACTGCATCAGGGTTATGGTTGTATTAACTACATCAGGGCTATGGCTGTATTAGCTACATCAGGGCTATGGTTGTATTAGCTACATCAGGGCTATGGTTGTATTACCTACACCAGGGCTATGGCTGTATTAGCTACATCAGGGCTATGGTTGTATTAGCTACATCAGGGCTATGGTTGTATTAGCTACATCAGGGCTATGGTTGTATTAGCTAGATCAGGGCTGCGATTGTATAAGACCGGTTACAAAATCCCTTGCAGAACTGCCCCAGCCTAAGTACTGCCAAAAGTGCAAGACCACGTGACATCACAGCCCACCTTCATCCCTTCCTCCAGGTCATTGTCAAAGTTCTTCTTGGGTTTCTTTTTCTTTTTCTTCTGGTTGAAAAAGTTCAGGTCGTCCAGGTCATCTGTGGGCTCTGCACAAGCAATCACAAGACAAAGTGCCATTTGTACCAAACTGCACTACAGCAACACTTCTCAAGCACCTCCATTAAAAAGTACGTTGGGTGTTACGGTACAGTAGACCCATGTAGTGATACTAACGCTAGATACACAGCGCATGCAACATTGCAGCTAATTAAACATGCTCATCTGTGCTGGCACAAAGATCTCTGCTCCTCTGATAGCGCAGTGCACCTGACGGCATTAAAATCAAGGGCAAAGGTCACCGAGCTGTTAGACTGTCTCTATAATAGAGTGTTACAGTTTGTAGTCCTAAAACCCGGAAGTAAGTTTGAATTTTAGAGCCATGGCTTCCCTCGCCAGATTTCCAATGCTTTTTTTTCCCCCCATAGGGGTTTCATTTTCTGCCAAAAATAAGGTCTGTGGTGAACCTAAGCCTAAGAGAGTTTCACATTTTGTTCTACAAGATACATTACACACATTATTATCTCAACTGTGGATTTCAAAACGGTTATATGCTTTAAAAAAGTACGTTTCTAACAAGTTGCATAATTGAAACTGCTGTACAACAACGGTTGCATTATGGCAACCGTCACTGTAGTTTCCATGCTAGCCCGCCTGCAGGCGACAACCGTTGTAGTTTCAATACAGCAACTTGAAACTAGAAACATACTTTTTTAAAGCAAAAGACAGCTTCAAAATTCACGGCTGAGATATTAATGGATGTAATTTATCTCTTAGAACAAAATGTGAAACTGTCCTTAGCACAAGTTAACCACAGACCTCATTTTCGGCAGAAAATGAAATCCCTACGGGGAAAGAAGCAATCATCTTCAGTGCGCTTCTGCATTAAAGGCCGACACACTTGCCTGTACACTCACACACAGACACACTCAGTCATTCACACTCACTCGCACACTCGGTCCACGTGCTTTTGGAGAGTAACCTGAAAGAGTAGAGTATCGACGCTGACGCAAATTACTCAGACTCGATTACTCTGCAAACCCCACGAGACTCCGCACACGTTCTGCATCAATCCCCAACTCCACATGCAGCGCCTTCCCTTGCACCCGCCTGTGCAGCGCCGCTAGTAAAGCACTGTGAGGTGTGGTAAAGCGAATGACTCATAGCAAGTTACCGTGACAACGCTCCCTGGCAACGCAACCCTCAAATTCAAAATACGCACGTTGCCCTTGGCTAGGGGCAATTTTGCCTATTCCTGACTGTTAACGTACTGTATTTGTCTTTGGAGTGAGAAGCCCTGATTCAAATCCCACCTCAAGCAAATCTCTAATCTCGCCACACCTGGACGGTCAACAAACTTGCGGCTTCCTGCTGAAAAGGAAACGCAGATCTGCTAGGAGAGGGTTCCTTACCGCCCGGCCCCGCCCCGCCCCGGGCCCAGCCCCTCACCTTTCCTCCGGCCTTCGTCCTCCTCCAGGTCCAGCTCTCTGTCCTCTCCCCCGTCGGGCTCCAGGTCCCTGGCCTCGGGCACCGGCGTTTCCTCGCTGGGCACCTCCACCCCGTCCTCCTCCAGCATGAACGGCTTCTTCTTCTTCTTCTTCTTCCGGGTCATGGTGGGGTCGAAGATCATCTGCAGAGGAGAGAGGAACAGCCAAGTGAGCAGAGATTACATGCTTTACATGCTGAGAAACTGCAAAACAGGCAGCTAATCATACACAATGTCTGTTCAAATAATAATCATAAGCTTTATAAAGATCATCTCACACAGGCGTTACAAACACCTTCCACAAAAACCAATATAATTAAAGGTATAGTCCAGTGCAGTGGTTCTCAAATTCAGTCCTGGGAACCCACTTTGTATGCTGGTTTTTGTCAAAGCCAATCTCTAGATCAATTAAAGTTCTGCCATAATTGTGTGGGTAAACGTATTTTAACACAATGCAGGTTTGGCTTGTTGCCGCTTGCTGTCAGTAAAAGTTCACTTAGCGCAGATGATTACAGGTTTCAACACTCTCGGCAAATGGGACCCAACTGATTTGATCCATCAGTCTGTCACTGAATCAATTAAAAGTGGAGATTCTTTCCATTGGAATTATTTGCCGTGTAGTACATACAGCGCAGTAAACGACAGCAAAACGGACAGACTGAAATTCCTGGGATGTGAATACGGGACATTTATTGTTTTAGGGCATAGCCATTTCTGCCATAATGTGGGTTCAAGAGAGTAAAAAGTCCTTCAGTAAACTGTAAAAATGTCTAATTAAGAACCATTAGCAGCTTGTTACAACAAAGAGCTGGTTCCTATGGTTGGAACAACCAAGCATACACAGTGGGGTCCCCAGGACCAGGGTGGAGACTCACTGCTCTGAAAGAAATTAAAACGAAACAGGTCATACGATAAAAGCAACATGAACGATGAAAAATAATGATCACGTAGAGTAAAAGGTTATTTAAGAAGATGAGTTCTTCAAAGGGATTTAATAGTAAAGACTGACTGTGAAGCCCTGACACATTCTGGTAAAGAATTCCACAGTGCGGGGGCCTGGGCAGAAGAAGCCTGAGCACCCAACACAAAGGAAATCCTTTTCTGAAGATCTAAGGATCCATTTCAGCCAATAGGGTTTCATTCAGGAGACACGTTTCATTCATTCATTTCCATTTAGACTTAAGTATACAGAATTATGATTGTCGAATAATGAAGAGATGAGTGTGTGAATACCATTTTGTGAATCTGACATTATAAGAAAGATCCAATTCTATAAAAATGTATTTGATGTTAGTTGCATACTCAAAACCCACCTTTGAATAAAAGATACCAGATTAGTTTTCTCACACTATGTTGGGGATTAACACCGTTTGTATTGATATTCTCAGAACTATTCTATGATGGAAATAGTCCTTACTGTCAGTTTAAGGACCAAAAACAAGTCACAGGAAACATTTTATGCATAGCTACCAATACGCACTTGCTAAACCACTAGCTTTAGGACATTACAAATTCAGCTAACATTAGCTAATTTGTTAGCTAACCACACAGAATTGCTGGATGACAAGCACACCCAAGAAAATAACGTTAGATATGCAGCTAGGCTAGCCAGCCAGTCAGTTATCTCTGCTTAGTAACAGTTAGGACAGACATGTTATCATTGATTACTGGGCATCTATAAACTTCCTGACGGGTACATTAAATATTAAGGCAGCTAGCTTCAAACAAACAGGCAGTATTGCAGAAGCTAGCTAGGATAGTAGCGCAGCACTGCGAGCCACACGCCAGTTACCGCCGGACACATGGGCACTACGCCGCATCGTTTCAACAAGGCCTCACTGTTCACACTGGAAACAGAACACGGAGCTCACCTCGTCTCCAGACATTGTTGCTGAAAGCGTTTCAAACTCTTCTTCCTTTAGAGTCTACAGTGAAATAAAACGTTATATACGTTTTGCGGTTTAGTTTTCAACCTTCCTTTTTAGCGACTTCTTGCATCAGCTTCAGCTACCAGAGCGACAAACGCAGCGCGAGGGTCCGGGTTTCAGCTGCGCATGCGCAAGTAATGAAGGCTTATGGTTCTTGTAGTTTTTCTTTTGAGTACACAGTGTGAGTAATAATAATAATAATAATAATACGGATACAAATGATTATTATTAATAACAATAATAATAATAATAATAATTATTATTATTATTAGTAGTAGTAGTAGTAGTAGTAGTACTAGTCATCGTCGTAGTAAAACCAGCGGATAATAATACAACAACTCAGCAAGCAGCGTAAACCTATATTATTATTATTATTATTATTATTATTATTATTTAATAGCCTGCACCCACCAAATAGTATAATCGATAAATGTACATCGCTTTATGGAGAAACATACCATCGCTATAAGGAACTAACTTTGTTCCAAGTGCTAGGCAAGGTGAAGGAAGCATTGCTATTAACACCAGTCAATTCGTCACTTCATGTTTGTACGGTAGGCTACTCTTGCATTTTGGCAGTTACTAAGACCGTATTAATGGATCAATGGTACAGGATTATCCATCTTTATCGTTTGACTCGTAGGTTTCCTCTGCTTGTTGATGTGTGCTATTATTCACTGGTTTTACTTCTCTCCCAGCTTGAAAAATCCAGTTGAATGAATTGGCCCGTCCCCATCGCTGCGACGTCCGCTCCTCTGCAAACATGGAAGATAGCAGCACAAGCCCACGCAATCAATTGCTTCTTTTAACGTTCAGGTATTGAACAGCGCATCCATTGTCGTGTGCAGCTATCGCAGACACACTACAGGCACTCGATTGACCATGTCTCTACTGCCTGTGAAAAGAAAGGACATAGCCTAACCTTAAATGGCCATCTTATAGCTAACTGCGTGTTTCGCTGCGGGACCACCACTCAGAAAAATACAATTACAAGCCGGCCTGTCGTACGGAAAACCAGTATTCGCTCCCTTTTTCTCAGGAAATTGCAGAGACCAGAACCACTCATTGTTTCAAAACGACCTCGTATTTTTGTCGCTCCACAGATGTACTGGCATATACAAACGGACACAGCCTTATTCAGAACATATAGGCATAGAAAAATATGCCAAAGTTACAGGAACAGTGTCTGATAGGATCCATGCTTCCGTGCTACAAGGAGTTAATAAACTGAAACTATGTATATTCAAACAAGTGATTTACACATCTAACTTATTGCAGTGTCTCGTGCCACTGTTCCACCTCCGACACACATCTATATTAAGGACATGGTTTGTTATTTGTATGGGTGCACCAATCAGACTCTCGTTTATAGGCTCATATAACATGAATTGTTGTAGGCTAGTTTTTTGTAGTTCAAAAATGTGCCAGTTTTAAATGTAGTCTACATTATAAATGTAAAGAATCAATAGTCTCAATCTTGGCAATAATTCATTTCTCATTGTTATGTGGAAATAGGCCTACATGTTGGTTTGTTGAATTTAGATATCGTACGAATACTTAAAACACAATTAGCCAGTCCTGGTAGCCTATTCGTTTGCATGGTGTGTGTGTGTGTG